>NW_011099793.1:0-28125 GCF_000146605.3 Meleagris gallopavo | reverse complement strand
AAAAAAAAAAAAAAAAAGAAAATATCTTTTCAGATTTGAGACCACCACTTCTCATTAATGTGCAGCTTAGCCTCTGCTGATCCCATTGAAATGAAAGTATGTCTGTATTGAGAAAGCTGAAATGGACTCCAGGCAGTTGTAATCCAGGCTGCACTCCGTGGTATCATGTGGGAGCTTAGCATGTCTGAGACCTGCAGGCTGCAGATGAGTGTCATGGTGCAGGGATGTTGCACCAGGTGTTCCAGAAAGCCTCATTTGGGGGTAAGTGCATCATGGTGCCTCATCATGTCTGCCATGAGGGTACTGATTAGTGGAGTGGGGCAGAGCCCAGATGAGTTTGGTGTTCAATGCTGGCCATCTTCCTGCTTTCTGTGCCTGAGGACCTCCCCTGGCTGCAGTGCCCAGCAGAGCAAACTCACCTGGAGGAGGAAGAGGAGGAAGAGGAGCTCTTGCTTGCTGCTCAGCTCTTACCATGCTTGGGCTTCCTGTGGGATGGCCTTGGAGCAGATGGCTCCTGGTAGCTCACCACACTCCTTCTGTAGGAGCCAGGAAAAGGAGCACTGCTGTCCCTCATAGTGCTATTTGGGCCTATCTGAATGACTGCAGTGATGAGCAATCTACACATGGAGAGTTTCAAGAGATAAAGACCTTCCAGCTTTCTTCTTCTCTGAGCTTGAGTTAAACTTTGCACGTTTACATGGTTTCTACTCCTGAATTCCATGAGGAGTCTGGGCTGGATTGTGTGTGCTCGTTTACTGAGAATTCTCCTTTCTGATGGCCATAGTTTTTAGCTTGTTTTTAATGTAATGCAGCCTGCTAATTTGTTGGTAGCCATTGCTTCAATATTGTTGACATTATCCTTTGACAAAATATAATGTGTGGTTAATCCTGTTTCCTGCAATCAATATGGTAATAGTAATTAAGTATCCGAATTATGAAATACTTATGTTGTTTATTTTTGAAATCACATAAACTTCCTGCAATTAGAGACATAAAGCTAAATTACTGAGTATCAGATCGGTGCTTGCATCCAAGGCATCCGCACACTGAAAAGCCTTGCTTCTATTGGATAGCCATCCTCGGGTTTATAGGAGCTGTGTTTTACTCGTGTTTTTGTCAGATAGTTAAGTTCTGCAGTCGTTTTTCAGGTGCACTTCCAGAATGTTGCCATTGCAGGGCTGGGATTCAGGCCAGCTCGTGCAGTTGGTTGCACACTTTCTATGGCAAACCAGAAGTTTTCTGTCTCTGTACCCCCAAGGCTGTGGGCTGGGAGATGCCTTTGCAGCCTCCTGCTCACAGAAGGTACACCAGTTAGTTTAATACTGTGCATCCCACGGATAGTGTGTCTGTGGGCCTTGCTTGGTGTTGGGCTCGCTGTCAGCACACAGCAGAAGAACCAAATGGGACTGCTGTATTTCTTCTACTTGCATGGGTTGGATGCTCATTGGGAGCCCTCACTTCAGGCATGCAGAGCATGTTTTATTTCTACCCTGGTCGCATTTTTTGGTTCTTGTGTTCTGGCTTCTCTTTATTCAGCCCAAGATCTGTTACTCAGTTCATTTTGTTTCTGACAGGTTTTCATTTCCTTTATAAATATATAGCATTTTCGTTGCCCTTTTAGCTGTGAAAAGGATTTAATACATTGTTTTCTCCACACTTGCTTTTTTTTGTTGCCATCAAAGGCTATTCTTTCTTTTTCTCATCCCTTGAATAATCACTGGAGACAGTAATGGAGTCTTTCTGCATAGCTGCATGCTTGCAGTACATGGTAATAAATATTAAGCTCCTTATGAATTGTAGCAACTTGTGTTTTTATTTAAGTTTTAGCAATTGGAGATGGCTTT
Organism: Meleagris gallopavo; assembly: GCF_000146605.3. Classification (NCBI taxonomy): domain Eukaryota; kingdom Metazoa; phylum Chordata; class Aves; order Galliformes; family Phasianidae; genus Meleagris; species Meleagris gallopavo. The sequence goes on along the minus strand of NW_011099793.1, from coordinate 26,281 downwards.
TGACTTGCAGACAGAATGCTATGCGCTGAATTTTCCAAGGATCTGCCTGCCTAATATGCAGTATACTTGTACATACAGGCATTTACGCACGCAGCTCCCCGCTTTGCAATGCAAATTCTGATCTGCAAGTACAATATGGGCACTTCTGTGCACAAGAAGAGTGCGGCAGGATCTGAGCACAGCTCCTGAATTCCAATCTCACTGCACTGATTTCTGTGACCAGAGGCAAGAGTTGCTTAACATACCCCATAGCTCAGCGTAATGCGCTGTGAAATGGGGGTGACAGTACCTTTAACATCCTGTGGTGCCAGTGGCTTCGGTCTCTTTGAGTAGTACCTTTTGTTGTGGGAGTGGTGGGATCGAGGGACCTCGTGATTCAGTGTGGAACAGAGAGATGCAGACATTTGTTCTGTACTGGCTCCTTTCCCGAAGGATGCTGACTTGGGCTGTACTTTACTTATAAAGCCTGTAATAACAAACAGGGCACCGTAAGCCAGCAGGAAAAGCTGCCATCGCTTTGAAAAGCTGGAATAGAAATACTGAGCAAGCAGTGTGGGGTTTCAGAGAGCCCCAGGAGCCCCCCCAGGCAGTGGCTGTGAGGAGACTTGGGCTGTGCAAGAGATCGGTGGGAAGAAAGGAAATAGAGGGAGAAGAAGCTGTGAAATGTAAACTCGACCTTTACATGTTTATTGGCTTTAATATTTGGAGGCGCACCGAGCAGAAGTGGAAGGGATTTCTGTTTGCATGCACTATGATTTATATTTTAAGGTGAACTGTGTCTCATACTAGAAGACAAATGTGCTGTATCTCTAGCTGGTGTTATCTGTTACTTTTCTCTCTCTAGCCCATGTAGAAGAGATGTCTCCAGCTGGGAGCTCTTTCCCAAGGGGTTTGTGGCACAGACTTGTGTCAGTCATTATTGCATTTCCATTTTCCTGCACCATTCTGCCTTTTCTTCGTGTCACCTTCCTAGGAGTGTTCCTCTTTCTATTTTCTTTGCTAGTTTAAACGGTCCACGGCATCTGTTCTTAATTTTATAAATGTATTAAATTCCATTCCTGGATCTGTTTGAAGCGCAGGGATCAAATGCACACTCACCCCACGGAACAAAGCAGCTTTTTGCCATTAAAATATATTACGCCTAAATATATACTTGAGGGGGGAAGGAGGAGGGAAGCCAGTATCACATTTATAATGCAAACTGGAGAGTAGTTTGCAGCCATCCTGATTGCTGGAAAGATTTGTCTGGATTTAACCAGGTGCTGTGTCTTGCAGATGGGAAGTGGTGTGGGGCTGTGAGCAGGTGTGGGGGTCAGGACCCCTCCTCCGTGTGAGGTTGTGGCCCAGGTTGGTGGTGTATCCCTGGGCAGTTAAGTAATTTAATTGCAGTTGGAATTCGGGTGTTTCTATGCAAGGATCCCTCGTTGCCTGCTGGAGTGCAGGGCTCTGTGCAGAGCTCACAGAAATGAATCGCGGCAGCTTAGCGGAGAGAAACTGCTCTATCTTCAAGCACTTGGGGATGTAGTGGAAGAGGAGGAGAAAAGGTGATAACTGTGAAGATAGACCGTGTATGGGAGAGCTTGGTTTATCTGATGAGAGATGTGGAAATGACTTTTGCAGTCTGTACCACTCCAGCAGAGATTGGATCGCCTGAAGGATCTGTATCTGGGCAGCAGGATAGTGGATGTCTGAGCGGAGTCAGAGCCCGGCTGTGACTTGCAGGTAAATGGCGTGGGATGACAGATGTTCCCTGCTGAAAGGCTAACTGGATGGTGCTGCCAGGTACCTTCTCTAGCTGTTTTTGTCCGAGGAGCCCTTGCAAATAGCAAAGTGCCCTCTCAAGGCATTTTCAGATAGCTGTCTCTTTCTCTCGCTTGATTGATGCTGCGGAGCAGAAAGCAGTGCGTTTGGTTTTTTGGTTTCCTTACAATGCCAGGTTGGTGCTTTGCTCATACAGGGGCCTCAGCTGGCTTCAGAGCAGCTCCTCTCCAGATGTGTGGAAGAGAACATATGGAAGAAGAATGAGTTGCTGCCTTATCAAACCGTGGCCGGTTGGAATCGCTTTTCTCTCCAAGTCAGGCCAGTGATGCTAAGACCACATGTGAAAGGAGAGCACAACCACCATCTGGGAGGCTGCTGTGCCGCCTTCACACTTGTGCTGCTTTAGAAGGAGCGCTCAGTGCATGTTGGGTCTTCTGGGAGATGTGGCTGAGAAAATAGATGTCAGTGGTGAAAGCATCAAGGTTTGCTTGTGTCATCAGAGCCAGCATCCAGCCGAGGTTGGGGCTCTGGAGCAGGAGGAACGTAATTCTGATATGCAGAGGGGTCTCAGTCCGTTCTCTTTGAAGTTTATCTGAGGTTCCCGTTTAGAATCCCATCTCAGTACTTTGCGAGCAGCAGCAGATGTTTTACTTTTTACCTTTTCTGTACAGGATGAGACTTTTCATCTGGTGATCTCAATTAATTAAGTCTTGTAGTACTGCCTTGAGTTATATGAAAGCTGGCTGGATACCCTTGCTCCTCTTGCTGCCATCTGATGTTAAACTTGCAGCAGTAGGTAACAGACTCAAACCAGATTAAAGCTTTATTATTCACATAGACGTTAATCATGAGCAGGGATTCTTTGCACACTGTGAAACTCCACATTTCTTGCTGGGCTTTGAAGGAAGAGCTAGGCTAAAAATAAAAGGGATGAGTTATTACTATGTCCTTCAGGGAGTGGGCTGGCTGTATTTTTGAGGAACTGGAATGAGATCTGGAGATGTTCTCAGAAAACGCATCTTGGTTTTCAACATTCTCCACGTGTGTAGTAAGTTAGGATGGAGGTACCTCTTTTCCAAACACTGAACTTGGGTCATCAGGGGCTATTAATAAATGAGAAAAAAAAGAGCTGCTTCAGAAAATGAAAGAATTGGACATTTATAGCCAAGTTTGCAGTGTGCTGGCTGCTCTGAGTTCAAGTATGTAGCACCTTCGTGCATCTGATTATCATGAACACACAAGTAGTAGGAGTGGTTCCAATAGGATTAGTCCTTGGGCAGGAGGCATTCTTGGAGCATGCATCATCTTCCAGAATGGAGCCCTTCCAAACAGATTTACTATAATAGGATGCATTGGAGAGAATATAAACATAAGAAAATAATGGCAGGAAATACCTCGGATCAGCAATCTTTTACTCTCACTTAGAAAAAATACTCAGACACATCATTCATGTCATTGCTTTCCTCTGAGAAATTTGCCTAATAATAACACTTTTTTAAATGTTCCAAACTTGAGGCTAAATGCTGCTTCATCCTGGATTTCTCTCTGCTTCCTGCAAATGTATTAAGTTACAGGTTTTGCACTGATCACTTTATGAAATTACTAATGGATGCACTGGAAGGAAAAGGCCAACCATCAGAAAAAGTTGGAATCAAGGCATATTTCTTGTCAGTGGCTTCTGTTAATATGAATTTCCTCCCTCGTTTAGTGCTTGTGAGCTATTACAGAACTTCCACAGTAAAATATGGAGAGTTGGTAGAATTTCCTCTTCTGTCTCCAAAGGAAATACTTTCCCAGCACCTGCAGTGCTTATTGAGGCTTCATTCCCACGGAACCTTGGTGGTGCCAGGCCTCCTTCCCACTGTTGAGATTCATCTATAGTTCTTATGTGAGAACAGCAGTCCAAAGTCTGCCTTCCAGGTCTGAGGAGCCATGGTGCTCTGAAGCCGGGTAATTCAGCTCAGGACATCCTCCCATCAAATTGATCTGTGGGCTTTCTGACTCCTCCAAAGCTTGCCTCAACGTTACCTCTGTCTCCAAAGCCCTTGTTGTGTTGTAGGTTTTGAGCTTGCTTCATTAAATGCTGTAGGGAGGAAAACTTCTCTTTCTTGCAGCAGCAGGGACGTTTCTCACAATCTCAGTGGTCAAGCATGAAGCAATCCTGCAGCCTCTTTGAAATTTGATTATATGTTTCGAGCCTAGTCTTGTGAAATAGAATAAAAGGCAGTGGGAGTCAATAGCAGGGCTGGAATATCGTGCTGCCTTACGAAAGGCTGATGGCTTGGGGAAAGGTTGGCCAGGAGCCTGATAGAGCAAGTGTCAGCAATCAGTTCCACCTCCCACGTGTCCGTCCTGGCAATACAGGGAGCTTCTAACCTGGATCCATGGTGAGGAGAGCAGAGGATTGGTGTGAATGAGCAAAGAGCAGGTGCGTTTGCAGTTTGTTTTGAGTTGGTGTGTGTGGATGTATCATCTCTTGCAAGCCATTTGGCAAGGAAGAGGCTTCATCGTCCAAATCTGAACACAGGGAGAGGTGATATCCAGGTGTATTACATCTGGGGAATGTGCTTGTGGCTGTGTAATTCCTTAATCTAAATGAGAGTGGGAGAGAAGTTGGCATGCTGATGTCGATCCAACATCAGTGTCAGATGAGCATCCCTGGGTTGGATCCAGCCAAATTGCTATGCTGGGGGCCAGGGAGGTTGCTTAGCAGCTCCCTTTTGTTCTGTCCTTTGTGTGTGCTGTGGCCTCTTTCCTTCAGGGTTACTTCTGTGTGCTGCTTCCAGCCTCCTCGTGTTGGGGTTTGGAAGTTCTTCCCTCCCACACCTGCAAACCTCCTTTCCTCTCACCCTCACCCGCTGTTTGACACTGTTTGGCTCCCAGTATACTGCAACTCCTGTTGACACCGATGAGCTTCAGCTAACAGAAACCTCTATCATGTCTTTCCTTATGCAGAGGATAGCAAGGACATTTCCCCATCCTCCCCTGCCATCAGCTGGGGCTCTGCAGCTGCAGGTGCCCATGCCTTGCCCAGAGCCGTGCCGCTCAGCTCTGCCTTCTGCTTACACCAGCACCGCCTTGCATGCCTTGTTGCTATTTGTGAGGGTTGTTTTTTTTTTGTGTTGTTTTTTTTTGATGAATGATTAATTAGAAAAATAATCATTTGTAAATTGTGAGTGAACCAGACATTTGGCCTTGCCTGTAGGGAAATTGAGTCTCTGAGCTCGGCAGCAGCGCGCAGCCCACTCGCAAATGCGGAGTATTCCCAGGCTAGTGATGAATTTACATGAAGTTTCCTTTCAGCATTTTAATGACTGTTACAGCTGAGTAACTAATGAAAGGTATTAACAAACAGAAGAAGTAAATATTTAATTTTTCTATAGGATTTTTTTCAGCTTATAGCAGCCAGTATTTTCAAACGTGTATATATAGGGAAAAAAATAATAAAAATATAATTTCTGCCCCAAGCTCCTCATCTCTGCCCCGAGTACAAAGCTTGCAGTGCTTGCTGGACGTGATAAATGCCTCTGCAGAGAGGTTTTGCTATGAGATGTGATGCTGTGCCCTGCTGGGGCAGGTGAGTGCAGCTGGGGGCACTGCAGCTCGGGGTCCTCAAAGATGAGACAGACACAACGAGGTCACTTGGTAAACTGCTGTGATTAGTGGCTCCATCAAGAGAAAGTGCTGATTGCAGCAGGGGGCAGTCATTGGAAATGTCTTAACTCTGGTAATTTACCTTCTTCTACCCTTCCGTGTTTTGCCTGCTCCCTCTGCCTGCTGGGTGGGATTTGCTATGGGATCTCATTGCTCTCTAGCAGATGCTTGGTTTTCTGTTGTATTCCTTCAGGGCTCGCCCAGGAGGTGAGAGTCTGTGTTACAGGGGTTTGGAGTTGGGCTCTCTGGCATGCAGTGTGGTCCCAAGGGCAGCCAGTGCCTAGATGGAAGGCAGGGAGGGTTTAGCAGAGCCTGCAGGGTGTGTGCAACTCAGCAAGCACCTGTGTGACACATTGTTGGTTATGGTGTGTAGGGAACCCAAAGGTGCTTCAGTGGGGAGAATGGTTGGCCCGCAACGCGGGGCTGGCACTGGGACACCAAGTCCTCAGCCCTGCATCACTGCCAGCCTGGTGCCAGCCCTGCTGTCCTGCTGACCCTGTGCAGCCAGGAAGGGCTGGGGAACATTTAGGTCCAATCTCTGAAGAATTGTGCCAGCTCAGATCTTCCTTTCTTAGACACTGCATGCTTTAGTGAGGGAAGGAGTCTTGAAGCTTCATCCAGTGCTTATTTAGGGAATGTGGCCAACATCATATCCCCGCTGTGTCACTGCGGTTTGCCGTGCGGTCCCCACGTGATGGAAATGTCTGGGCTGTCTCTGGCTGTGTCCTGCTTTTTGGCAGAGCCTCTCCTGCCCCCGTGCCCAGCCTGACCACGTCCAGCTGCCTCGGCACAGCTCTCTGTTTCCTCAGCCTGCCATCTTTTACAGCCAAGAAAAACTTACACCAAGTGATCAAAAACATTCATCTGGATGGAGATATGTATAAAGCGAGAGTGTGTGGGGGGGTTTTTTTTATTTTTATTTTTAAAGAGCTCATCAGAACAGATCGTAAAGCCAGAGTGAAGTACAGTGAAATTTCCCATTACAGACAGTGTTTTTTAAACTGTTTCCCATGAGATCACCTTTCTGCCTGCATCAAGACTTAATTGCCTCTTCTGCTTCTGTCTGGGACCTTTGAAATAAATGAGAAAATGTGAGAATGGGCTTCCAGGGCAGGGTGGTGAATGTCACTGTCACCCTCCCATCCCCCTGACTGCTGGTGAGGTAAGAATGGAGGCACCTGGCTAGCAGCTCTGCACTGGGGTCTGGAGCTGGAGCAGCTCCCAAGGAAGCAAGGGCTGATTTGTCTCTGCTGCCCTCAGCCCTGAACGACCTTAGGAAGGTTGTTTGCTCCTTTCTGGTATGCTGAAGGGGATTAGATCGTATAATGGAGCATTCAACTGTCAAGTGATTTACGGTGAAGATGCAGTTGAATTATGGAGGCTGTTAAAATACCTGTTAAACTACTAAATGTTTTTAAAAACTCATAATATTTGACTGGTAGAATGTAAAGGTCTAATAGAGCTATTACTTTGCTCTATATAAACACACATTTGGGCAAGCTTTGTTTATGTCTGCTCTGACTGCTGGGGGCCACGGTGACCAAGGGCTGTGCTACCCGGTGGCCATGGAATTGCCAGGTGGTGTTTTTGTCCCCTGTCCCGGGTGCCCTCGTCCCACGGTGGCTCGGCAGTGCTGGTGGGAGCTCAGGAGTAGCGCCGAGGTGCACTGTGTCTGGAGGGGATGCTTCTTTCTGGGGATTTCTGCCCATCCCCTCACTGCAGTGGAGGGGGTTTGGTCCAAATCCAGCAGCTCTGTTGTCCCAGGACACTGTGGATGCAGCCTTCCTAAGCACTGAGATTTCTCCTTTCCTTGGCTCAAAATGCACGCGTATGTGTATGAAAGTGTGCAGACCTAAATAAACGCTTTAGTGTTTATATTTGCTCTTAAGGGCAAGAAGGGTGAATTGGTGGCCTTTTAAGACTCAGTTTTGCATTTGCTTTTACATGTTATGCCCAGAAGGAACAGCAGGGATTCAGCCCTTTTGCCGAAGGCATTTGTGGCCAGGTGGTAAACTTCTCTCCCCAGACCTCCACATCCCTACAGAGTCACTGTGACCCCCTGGTTCCCCAGGCCTGAACCACCCGCAGGCTGCAAAGCTCTGTTCATGGTTAATAAGCATGGGAGGCTTTGGCCAAGAACCTGTGATGTCCTCTGGAAGGCAGTGTTTCTGGATCAGCTATAGCTACAAAACCCTAGCACATCATATCCAAATGCAAACGTTGCCTGATTGGTGAACAGCCCTGATTCATCTTCCTTCATCCAGCAGCCCGTGGCTGACACAGAGGAAAGAGTTCACACCAGCTTCTCGTTCAAGAAGTGAAACATTGATTATTCAGGTTTCCTGGCCCATTGGTAGCTACAAAGGGTTGTGCTGTTGTGCAGTGTAAAATCTGTGGTGCTGTACAGTAAATATTACAGTTTAATGGCTGCAGGTCTGACATTTGATTGAATCACAATATTTGAGCACAGTGGGCTGAATTTTGATCTTAGGTTCACTTTATTGCACTCCTGATGAAAACTGTCTGCACTGGCTAATGAGGTGCGTGCTCCTGTTCTATTCACCTCTTTGCAAACTTGCCTCCTTTCTATCAGGCCTGTCTTCTCCTGGACGAGTGTATGTGAAGCCTTGAGGCAAAGTAGGAGCTAACCCACTCAATCTGCAGCACAAAGCAGGCTCTGGCGTTCATCACTTCGTGCTGTTAGCTCCCATGCAGGGCAGGCTGTAGATGAACAAGTTGGTGTCAGAGCAATCCTTGCCCTTCTTGCTTGGATTCAGAGGCTGGGAAATGGAAAGTAATGTATTACACAAATTTAGCTCTCTTTTTTACTCTCCTGTTTATAATTGTCAAAGGTTTGAGTGTTCTAAAATAATAAGGTTAAGTGGCCCACTCTGACCTTAGGTGACTGGGAAAAAATACAGCTCAGTGAGACTCGGGCCATTACACCTCAATGAGGAAGAATCAGAGCCACTGAAAAGCCTGCTAAATTATCCTGCTTAATGCTGGACTCTCACAAGGTGACACAGTGCTGAAGAAGCACAAACAGCTGTAGCTCTGTCTGCTGCAGCCTGGAGGTGGGATGCTGTGCCTGTGTTGAGGTGTGCTTTGGTTGCAGGGGTGGGAGGAACCCCATGGCTCTGCTGCTTGGGCTCACTAATTCCTGTCCCTGTGCTCAGCCTAAGGGGGGAAAAGGTTAAGGTTTGTTTTCCTGTGAGAGTTGCCTTGTAGATGCCATGCAACTCCCTGGAGCAAAAGACTGATGGGAAGCTTCATCAGGGTCTTGCCAGCAGATGTGTCCTTCGGGTGCCAAGAGAGAAAGCAAAGCTCTTGCTAGGTTAGAACCTGATCCGGCTGCACTGTGAAGTCCTTTCACCTCAGTTTAGATCTGGCTTTAAAAAGCAGTGAGTTTTGGCTTGGGTAGCTGGCTGCAGGCTGCAGTGGGGCTCCGGAAAGGAGTCGTCCTTTTCCCCTTGGGTTCAGGGTGTCGGAGAGCAGCGAGCTGTCTGCAGCACTGCTGGTGCCAGAGCCACCTCACACCATGTGAGTCTGGTTCAGGAAATCCACACGGGGTATTTCCAGCGGGATGCCTCTTTTTTTCATGCTTTTCTGTCATCCAGATTCTCTGCAAATGCAGAAATTCCTGCTTGCAAGTGTGTTTGCTAGAACATTTGGGAAAGGAAGGTTCGGAGCCGGACTGAAATAGAACTGATAGAGTGGGGCTGTGCTGTAAGTGCTCCCCCCTTCTGCAGAAAGCACTTTGGCGAGCACATGAGATAAACTGGCATCGTTACTCAGCGGCCAGATGGAGGAGAAATCCAGATTAAATAGAACAAAGTCGAATTCAAAGAAATACAGAGCGAGGGCACGGCACGAATGAAAGGCAACTTGGTGTTGCCCTCAAACTGAACAGTTGTGGTTCCCTGCATCCCTCGAGCTGCAATCACGGCTGGGTTCATTACAGGGCTGTCAATGAACCCCTCTTCTAGGACTGAAGATTCAGCCCCCAAAGCCAGTCGACAACATAGGGATCTAATTTCCCCTCTGCTGCCTAAATAAAATGCTGCTGCAGATGGAAGGCTCCCTAGAAGCTGCTTCTGGACCGCTTCCACCTTTTGATGAAAGCTGTGCTCAGACGTGGTGCAGTGTGCAGGAAATAACCCACTGAGTGCCACGATCCTGGGAAATGGAAGCAGGTGGGGGAGAAGGTGGGAGCAAGCTTTGAGAGTCAGGGTTGGGAATAACCACAGAAGAGCGAAGTATTAATATTTCAGAGGTGTGTTCTGCTTTGCAGAGTACAAGGAGGCTGGGGGGAGGGAGCAGATTGAGGGAGCTGGGTATGTGTTTCTTGAGGAGGTGGCATTGTGTGCACTGCCTGGAGTTCTGCATACTGAAACAATGATACAGAATGGAGAGAAGTGGAAATTTAAATGAGACATTTTGCAGTTGTTTCTCAGTTTGGGATGAAGCCGGAGCTGTTGATTTCGGTCCGTCCAGACATTTCAGATGTGGGTTAGTTCTGTGTGCACCCTCACACATAGGTGCCCTGGCATATATGCAGACCATGTCCCTTAGGGAGCAGTTCATTGTTCTTAAGCTCAGCTGTACAGTGACTGATTTGCAGGTGATGTTAATCAGCGCTCCTCATGGCAGCCCTCATCCTCCTTGAACTCGTTGGGAATTGGAAACAAAGACCTAAATGCCTGAAAGGCCTGCTCCAGAGCCTACCCACCATCAGGAGTACAATGGGAGTGCATGCTGAGGATACTGTGGGGGTCTGGGTTTGGTGTGCATGATGGTGTCAAGTGAAACTGGTTGCTTAAATCTCTGAAGATGAGTTTCCCCCCCTCATGAAACCAACATAAAAAGCAGGTGTGCTGTGTGTTACCATGCAATTGGAGGACCTGGGCTTTGATCCAGCACGCATGGGACACAAATGCTATGGCTGCAGCTCACTCTGCTCAGCCTGCCCTGCTCACAGCTGGGCTCGCTGGGCACTGAGGATGCTTTTGCTGGGCAGCTGGACAGACATGGGTACTGTCTGAAGCTCAGCCAGGGGACTGCTTGCTGTAGACTTCACATTGCCCCACAATTTACATTAATGAGAATAATTTACATTTATACAGCTCCTGTCATCCCAGAGGATGCTTGCAAGTTGAACACCTGGGGCTCCCCAACCTGCCCGACTGCAGTGAGCCTGCCAGGCAGGAGGGCACAGGGTCATGGGGCAGGGAGCTTTTTGGGAGGCCAGTCACATCCTTTGTCCTTTATGGGCCTGGCTGGACCCCATCATCACGCTTGGTGCTTTGTCTGTAGCAGGAGGGATGGAGGGACCTAACAGAAGTTTCCAGGTGTCCTTCCCAGCACTGAGATCTGCCCTGCATATGGCCAGGCCCTTAGTAGAGGGAGGTGGCCCTGCCCACAGGGACGAGGTGAGGATGGGATCCTGCTTTATGGCAGTGGGGTGGAAGCTCGTGCCTGTAGAGCTCATCCTTTGAACTCCTGCACCGTGAGCATCTCTGGGCCCCTGTTGGTGCTGTGCAGCCTCGTGCTGTGCTGAACTCTGCTGCAAGCGTGGTCTTTTTCCTCCGGGCTTGTTCCAAAAGTGAGTTTTAAATATTCATTTGCTTATTTTTAAGTGTATATTTTACATGCTACCAACATTTCCAGGGAGCATTTGTAAACGAGGTCTCTATCAAAGTTATTTGAGTGCATTAATTCATGAGGCGGCTTCAAAAATTCATGAAGTATAATAGGACTTTCTTCCAGGAGGGACTGGGGCATCTTTGCTGCACCTCCAGAGCAAAGCAGACATTTTGTTACAACACAGTAACTCTTAAATGGAGTCTCCTGATCTCAGCTGCACTCACTAAGGTACTAAGACAAGCTGCAGAGGTGCTTTATGTGTCTTTAAGACGTCCTCGTTTCACCGGCCTTAATTGTGATCTTATTATGTAGGGATTAAGAAATACACCTGATGGAAGTGACGGCAGTGGCTCCCGTGAGGTCTGGGGGTCTCCCTGCACCCTGGCAATGCTGTGATGCCTGCAGTCAGCACAGCCAGGTGATGGAGGGGTGAAGCAGCCCCACTGGGGGTTGTTTTGTTGATGTGAATGGAGCAGACTGCAGGGCTGTGTGCTACAGGATAGCAAGAGAGAAGGCAGGGGAGCTGGGTTTGGCTTATGCAGCACTTCTGCTGAAGTCACCAAAGCTGTGTCAGTGTTAAATGCATGTAAAAGAGAGGAGATTTAGGTTTCCGTCCTCCAAGATGGGTTTAACTAAACCAGAACAAGGCATTTTTACGCTGCCACGAGCAAGTATCCACATGTGGAATTATTTATAAACAGCTCTTTAATGTAAATTCATATGTAGACAATCTTCCTTCCTTCTTATCCCATAATAGGATCTTACTCTAAATATTAGGCTGGATGTTTGGATGTCTGAAGTGGGGAAGAGCAGTGTGTTTCAGAGGAGATGAAGGCCCAAGCTGGACCCATTCCTGGGCTGTGAGCAGCAGCAGTGCTGCTCTCTGCTTTCAGTGCCAGATTGCAGTAAGCGATTGCCGCTGCCTCCTGCACCAGGTGGGCCCTGGGCATGTGGCACAGAGGGGCTTTTCTGTGCAATCAGAGCAAAGTGCACCTCAAAAAAGGGAAAAAAATCTCTCTCTGGATCATACTGTTTTTTGTTGTTGTTGTTGTTGTTGTTGTTTTTCTAAGCAGCTTCTGACTCTGTGCTCTCTGAGTGACACTTGGTGCTTTTCTGTCAGTGCCAGTGGGGTTGGGCTCAGGCCTGGGTTAGATTTAGGGGTGCCCCCTCCTCCTTCTATTTAATCTTCTGGCATTTATCCATTAATGAATAATCAGAGGTTTTAAGAAAGAGGATGGCTATCATTTTACCAAAGCCATTGGGATCCGTACAGCTCTGCAGACAGCTATAAATGATAATGGAAAGCACGTTAAAATGCTGTCTCCATAGCATGGCTCTAATTGCTCTTGATTTCCTGCTTGATTTGGTGGAAGATGCTAGGCCAGAGCTCACAAATGTCTGCTCATGAGTACCCACTTTGCACCGAGGCAGGGGCCCGGCACACACTGAGTTGTTGATGCTGTCCCATGAGGGACCCCTTCCCTTCCCCCTCCCCTCTTCCCCTTCCTCTCCTCCCACTTCTCCTGTTAGAAATGAGGAGGGGGAGGCAGCTTCCTCAAGACCTTACAGTAAGTCTGTAAAAGAGCTGAGAAGTGGCTTAGCCTCCTAAACCTTCTTTTATCCTAAGATACCTCTGCGAAGTGTGACTTTTTGACTTGCTGAGCATCCTTTTGTGTTGCACCGGTGCACACAGGGAGATGGACAGCCCTCAATACTGATGTCTCCTAGCAGCACCTCTAGGGCTTGGGTTACATTGGAATGGGGCAAAAGTGGCTTGTGGTAGTACCTGGTATAGGATAGGGTGGCCCAGCTCAGGGCTGTGTCTTGTTTTGTGCAGCAGCAGAAGTGAGGAACACACACGCTGTGCAGGAGTGTCCCTGGGGTCTCTCTGGATGGTGTTTGAGAACTGTGGGAATTGACTTTTCCATCCTGTGCATTCTGCTTTCCTTAAACCCTCTGAAATGGCAGGAGCAGAAGAGCTCCTGAGTTATTTGGTCCATCGAGCTGATGTGCTGTGAAGGCTCGCTTGTATTTATAATGCACAGCAGGTTCACTGAAGGTGCAGCATCCACAGCTCTGCATTGCTGGTGGGGTGCAGAGGAACAGGACGTGATGCTGTGGGTACATCAGCTTCCTTACCTCCTGGAGGCTCAGCCGCCTCCTGCTCCATCTTTCCAGAATGTCACACACATGCTGAAAATCCAGAAAACCTCCCAGGCCATGAAGGAGGCCCCTGCAATAGGGCACTTTGTGTGGTGGTTGAACACTTTGGATGATGGCAGGCTGCAATGCACTTTGTGTGTGAGTGGATAGTTTCCTTCAGAAAACACACATTTTACATTGATTTTCCCTATTTTAGGGAGCTTTTTTGTGTTGTTTCTGAAAGGAGGGGGAGTGCTATCTGTAGGAAGCAAAGTTGTGTAACCAACAGTTTTGTACCCCCCGGTGTTGGCCTCTTCTGTCTTTACAAATGCTCAAAAGCCACAATTCTGCATAAGAAAAATGGATTTGTCACTGAATTTTCATGCTTCATCCTCGCAGAAATGTAAATGTTGTCCTGGGCTTTAGTACTGTGCCTTCAAGCTTGGATTTAATGCCGATCATTATACTTTTAGAGCAGGTTACACAGCAAAATAGAGGCATGGAGCAGATCCGAAGGGCAGCAATCTTGCGTTTACTCCCTTTTTGTTCTGGTGAGGATGCTGAATATTTATTAAGAAAATCCCACTTTTAAAGAAGGGGAAAAATATATATATATATTTTTTGACCTCTGTATTCTAGAAAGGAACAGCTGCAAAGGGCAGCCATTGGGTTGGCTGCATCCTATGCAGCCTAGTGCTGGGGGAAGAGGAGCTGTGCCAGTGGAGGAGCACTGTATGCTGCTGCACAGGGCTCAGCTGGGTGCCATGCTGCTATGGCTCTTTGTGCCTGGTTGCTCACACCCCACTGTGTTTGAGGGCTTTGCAGAAGGGCATTAGGAAGGAAGGTGCTGTACACCTTTTAATTCCTTCTGCAGTCTTCTGTTGTCCTGGTGGGAGTCTCCAGATGGTTCCTCTCACAGTTTCCCAGGTTATTTTTGTTTCTGTGTTAGCATAATACTTTAAAAGAAAAGTGAGTTTGCACGTATTGGGGATATATATTGCTTTTCAGGTGCTGGGAGTAGAAGAAGAGTTAATTTGTTGCTTTGATCAAAGCCTATTTAGCACTGCTGCCTTGGGCTGACGTTTCTGACAGCTTCCTAGAAACTTTTTCTGAACACCTTTGTTCAGAGAGCAGCTTAGTTGTGTAAGAAGGACCGGAGCCCTGCAAAAATAATTTGACATCTGCTGGGTGAGTTCCCTTTCAGTGAGATTTCAGCTTGCAAGCCTGCACAGTGCTGGCTGCTGGGTGGAAAGGTGCCGTAATGTTACACCTGCTGCACCCAGGGTGTGAATGCACAGTTCCATCCATCATTTGTGTGTTGTGCAGTGCTTTTGCCTCTGCTGCTGGTCAGAGCTCCAGGGAGGGAACATCCACAGCTCTCTGGGCAGATAGCAGTAAAATGCAAGGCACGCATTCAGCCCATTCCATTTCTCCCATTCCTTAGATGCAGTGTCTTTTCTTTTCATGTTGCCTTGCTGCTGCTAAGTGCATTTTTAGAAGTTAGTGTTTATGGCAGGATTTCAGGCTCCCTCTCAAAACAAACACCTTTCTCAAGAGGTGAGTGTGACCCGATGCCCTGCTGCATGAAGTGTCATTAGCCAAACAGTGCCAGCAAGGAGGATGAGCAATACAAACACTTCGTGGCGAAACATAATGGCACGGTCTCGAAGGAAATGATATACGGCCTTTGGAGACTGAGCTGAAATCCAGACACAATGCTTGTGTGTTTAGCTGTCAGGGCTACTTCCAGCACACAGATGAGCATAACCTGGGGCAGCTCTGCCAGACACAGGTACTGAGCCACCTCTGGGCAGCCTGGCTCGCCCAGGGCAAGCTGCTGAGTTATGGGAAGGATAGCATAAGAGAACTTCATTGTGCACTGTAGCTGGCTGGCTGAAAAGGGTTTGAAAAGCCTTATTATTGACCCCATAGCTGCTACGGAATAGATGCGTTACAGCTTCTGTATTATTGTTACTTTAAACAGTGGGGAAGGTGGTGTGGTTTCAAACTCAAAGGTGAAAATTCAGAATGGGTTTGTGTTCCAGAGCGCTGCTCACAGTGAGCACTTGTTGCATGCTGTGATTTCTCACTTCTGTGGGAATGACACCGCAGTGCTGGTTAGCTCTGCCATCCCACCAGTTGCCCTTCAGCTCCGCACATCCATCTCTTCGTTGGCTGCTTCTGGAGGTCACAGAGATAGTCCCAAACCCACAGAATCCATCCATCCCCTGGATGCCGAGCCATTTCTAAGGGCTCTCAGCAGCCCTTCTGTTTTCCAAACTGCCCCTCTCTTCCCCCGATGCCTGCAGGGGCCGGCTGCTGCAGGAGGGAAGCCTTGGTACCTTCATAGCTGTGTGACACCGTGCTGCTGATGCCACGGATCCCTATGCTGAAGGCTGTGTGTCGCTGCAGTGAAGGAGCAGTGGGAATGGCACAGAGCTGCAGTGTTTTGCTCTGAGGTGTTGGTGTAGCTAAAAGTGATGAAAGAACCCAGGAAAGCTGCTGCTGTGGGAGCTCAGAGAGGGCCTCCAGGTGGAAAAAAAAAAGAATGCTCAAAGCATTTACTGACTGGATGTTTTGGGACGGGAGGCACACTTATCTTTGGTTCCTTTCAGAGCGTGCCCTGTATGCTTGGGAGGTTCCTATCAGCCTGTGAATCACTGTGTGCATATTCACAGCACTTTCTTTTCACCAGGATCTGCAGTTTGTTGGGATATTCTCTTCCTGTGGTCCCTACAGCATCTCCCCGTACCAAACTAACCCAGCTCCTGCTGCACTGCTCTGTGACATGGGGCCACATCCTCAGGGCGCGGGCACAGCTGTCCCACGTCCCCAGCACTGCATGCTGTGCTCAGGATGCCACCACGTGCTGGAAATCCATGCACGACCCACGTGCACTTGGAACAGAACATGACAGAGCGGGGCTGTAATTAACATCGGATTAGCAGAGAGCCCTTCCTTCCTCTCCCCCGGCATATTCTCTCTTGCTGTCTCTTTTTCTAGTAGAAAGCTTTTCCTACGAGTGGTACTTGTGTAACTTGGCAAGGATGCTTTGATGGGCTGGCCGCATTGTTCATTGAATTACTGGCTGGCTGGAAAGCCAAGGGCTCCAATCTTCTGTGCATTATTATTCTTGGGATTCAGCCTCTTAGAAATGCAAAGTGGGACAGTTTGCTGTTAGAAACATTTCCCAACTGTTCCCAGCCTGGCAAGAGATGGAGGCATCTCTTGGGCTTCAGTGACCTTCTCTTCTCACGTGCTTTGACATGCATTTTGAACAAGTCCTTTTATTTATTTCAATGGTTCTGTCAGACAGTCCTCCTTCCTCATATTAACTGTGGCTTCACTGCCCTAAAATAACCCAGTAGGGTTAGGAATATTTGCCACAGGAATCTTGTAAATGGCTTACACATAATTATGTTTTATTCCAAGGCAGTGGAGATATAACTCTTCAGAATGGCTAAAAATCTTGAAATGAGCATCTGGGCACAGAAATTAAATTGCTCTCAGCGTAAGGACAGCACAGTGCTTTATTCTCTCTGACTCCCTCAGCACACTTGCAGACTCGACACTAATCCACAGGATCAGAGTCATCATGTAAACTTAATGTCTATAAATGTTTTCACATATTTTTATTGCAAATCTATCCTTTTAGGACATTAGAGATCAAACTGAGCTCTGGTATGGCAATTGCAGCTTCTGTGCACTGACTGAGAGCTTTATATACATGGACTGACACAGCACTGGGGCTCAAGAGCAAATCGTTGTTCTGACACCAAGCCCTCACTGCTCTGCACAAGCCATGGCCCTTACCATCAATGGAAATATAGATTAGTTTATTGATTATTTTTTCTTTTTTTTCCAGACATTTCATATCTTGCTATTGACAAACGCAACGGCTAAATCAGATTACACAACTCTCCTAAATCCCATCAGTAATTTCCAAATTGTTCTTAGGTACTTTTCCCTGTCTGCTGCCTGCAGTCGGGGTCCACGCTGAGATACTTGCAGCTTGTCATGGTTTAAATCTTAATTAGTTCATGGGGGTGCATCCTTTTGATGTGCTGTGCTTGGACTTTCCCTAGGCTATCCTTCTGAAAGGAACTAAAACACCCAGTGCCGCAAGGGAATGTTTCTGCTCCTTTATGTTACCACTCTTTGCAACGGATTCAAAGAAAACACAATGAAAGCACAGTCTAATATTGCAGGTGGGCAGAATGGTCTTTGTCTTCATCTCCAAGTTGTATTTGTTTAGCTGCAATATTAAAATAGTGAAGTTTGTAAACAAAGGGTGGGAGGAGAGTTGTGGGTGCAGCGTGTGGGTGCTCAGATGTGATGCCTCACACCTCAGCTCTGCTCCCATCCCTTCTCCCAGTGGGATGTGCACCCTCTGTGTTCATTCTCTCCCTGTAGAGAGGCTGGCTGAGCTGCAGGTGGCTGGCCAAATAATTCTTATTATAGATGCAGAGAGCTGATCGTTTTGGGCACTTTTTATTTAAAGGCAAGATGAGCAGGGCAACAATAAATAGCAAACGTATCACACTAGCAAGCCGGTAACGTCAGCACTTCAGTCAAGTTTCCTGGGAGAGATTTATGAGTAGTGAGATGATGCTTGTATAAAATCTGTCTGGCTGTGATTCCTGAAGCCTGCAGCACAGGGAATTGCTGGAGTGGGTGGCGATGTGTGCTGAATGCTGAGCAAGCAGGGGAGCTGGGGGAGCTGGGGCACGAGCAGCAGGCTGGGCTGGGTGCTTGGGGCTGCGTGGCCTCCAGAAAACCCAGCATGTGGTCAGCATTTTGCAGAACAGCACACGGTGGGCACTTCTCAGCCCCAGTGGGGCTGATCTTTACTTGCTGTATGCTTGGTTATATTTGAGTAACTTCTGTACAGTGCAGCGTGCGGATGAGCTCTCAGAAGCAAGGAGGTGTCTTGCTTTAAAATGCTGCCTGCTGGATCCGCTGATATTTTCAGTGCCTGGGTGGAAACGTGGCCGTTTTAAATAAAAATTGGACTTAATGTGCTTTTAAATTGGAGGCGAGTGCACTAGCTATGCAATTAACTGCAAATATTGAGTTCGACAAAGGGCATTGCAAGTACTTCCAAAATAATCAGAAGTGTTTTCAAATGGATGGCTAATGGAGAACAGACACTGCAGTGTGAGCTGCCTGTGTTCTCTAACAAAGCATTCTTTACCCAGGCCCTGCATAAGCTTCTTTTCAGCGTGTACATTAGAGCAGGAGTCTGGCAGGCTGTCTCGTCATGTGTCTTGTCCTGTAGAGCCACTTGATTGGATTTCATCTGCTTACCCTTGTGCGATGGTCAGGGCAGGCTGCAAAGCAGCTCTTGTATGAAAACAAACGTGGCAGATTATGCAGCCTGAGTCTCCTGGTGGCGGAGAGGAGGGAGGGATGGGAGCGGACCGAGCCTCTGCTCCTGACCTTTAACTCGGCAGTAAACATAAATCTCCACTAATGCTCTGCATTGTCTGAAAATAAGTCACGGAAAGGTTATGCTCTTACAAGGAGAATGTTTGTTAGCACTGAAGTTGTGTCCGAAATTAAAAATGAAGACCTGGAAACACCAGGAAACACAGTCGGTTTGCTTTAAGTAATGGAGCCACCGCTCGGCAAATTGCCTCCTGGATGTGGCTCTTGTTAGCCTTCCAGGTGATGTTAAGTCCTTCATTCCCTTTCTGTTTTCAGGGTCACTTACCTTTAAGCTCAGGGAAGCCTGTTACCTTTCCCTGCTCTTCCAGGCATGCCGTGCATGCCCTGCATTGCAATTCCTTGCGGATCCTTCCTTCCCCTGCGAGGGATTGCTCTGAAGGTGGCTGTGTGTGGCTCTACTTCGGAGGCGTTTTGAACAAGGCAAAGTGCCCAGGAATAGACTTCAGGCTGCCTTCTGCTGATTCAGAGATCTTTAAAAGTTCAGGAAACCCATAGCATCATTTTAGCTCGAATGTCTTAAGCATTTTTAAAATTTCTTTCTTTTTTCTCTTTGGATTTATACTCTGAGGTCAAAATCTGTGGGAGTTGGGGACCTCAGCACTGTGGAAAGCCCAGCAGATTCCCTTCTGAGTCTTTTGGCCCTGCTGGCTCCTGTGCTTTGCCTAAGGTGACTTTTGTAGGGCTGCATGGGGAGTGAGCGGTAGAATCAGAAAGAAATGTTAGCATCGCTCATGGTCCCACTGCCCTTCCTGTGCTGCTGTCTGCCCTTCATTCCCACCTGACTTGCAGCCATGGACTGTGTGGTTGATGCAGAGCCAGAATGGAAGTGTTGGCTTCAGTTTGGGGTCTCCAATCTATTCTGGTCCAGTAAAATTCATACAGCTTTTCAAAGGTTTGGCTTCTCTGGGTTGAAGCAGAAAGATCCTGTTGGAGTGTCTGGTGCAGCTCAGCTGGGGTGGTTTCAGTCCTCACCTCCCTTAGGTGCGTCCTTCAACTTGTAAAACTTCAAAGAACATCTCTAGTCTCGTGATTCCTTCCCTGCCCCAACACCTAAGGGAAGTCAGAAACCCTCCAACAGAACTTCCCACATGGATGCTAAGGAGAGGTGGGTGTAGCCATAAAGCATGGTCGATGCCTGTGGTGTGATGTGGCACGTGCTCTCAGGACTGAGAGAACACTGAGATTCAGCATCAGTTGGGAAGATGCAGTTTTGGATGGAGATCCATGAAGAGATCAAAAGGCTGGGTGCAACTGACAAGCAGCATGTCAGTTCTGTTTCTGTGAAGTCAAGGTTGCTGGAGAGGAAAATCATGTCCTTTCCTATGGCTGCAGCCATCTAGGGAACCGACAGATGCTGGAATCCAACTAAGGGAAGCTGCAGTGCAAATGGATGATCATGAAATGATAGCAAAGAGTCTGCCTTCAACAGGTACCCAGATAGTGGTGAGCACAGGTAGTTTCTGGCAGTCTTTAGTCCAGCGGTACGAGGTGCACAGAGGATGTTTGAAGCTCTGGACCATGCAGGTTCAGGACTACACTGCATCTGGAGGTGTGTGGGTACCATCCATTCAGCATGGGCCCTCCTTGAGCACAGCTGAAGGGTGAGAAAGGGGTGTAAATTAAGAAGAGAAGTAATTGCAGTGAAGTAGGTGATGGATTGAGAAGCTGCTGTAGAAGGAGGAGGAGACAGATGAGAAATGAAGATGAAATGGAAGTGAAGTGAAGCTCAGAGGTGGTGAGAGTGACTTTCCTGCAGTCATTTCTCAATGCTGGATGCAGAATGCTGTTCTGACTGGGGAGAAGCAGCCCTATGCCACATAGCCTGCATGTGCCTGTCCTCGCTGATGATGTAGGCAGAGAACAGGAGCAGCCTGCTAAGCAGAGAGCTTAATTGAGGCAATTTCTTCAAATGCAGACCTTGGCCTTGGTACCATTATGTCATGTGAAGGGAATCTGTGTTCCCACCATCCTTCTGCAGAGAAGTTAGTAATTCTCTGTGACATGTCATGGCAAAATGATTTTGCAAGATGTAGTGTGGAGGTGGGGAAAGAGGAAATGAGTGAGATGTTTTTAATTCTGGGTAATTTGTTTGGTGTGTAGCTGTGAATTAGACACATAAGGAGTCAAAGTTAATGGATGAAGAGTGTATTAGAAAAGACAGGGTAATGTTACTGAGTGAAGAACAAAATTGATCTCACCAGGCAATGTACTTATGCAGAAGAGAGGACTGTCATTTATTTTTATTACAAAATAGAGCTCAGTCCTTTTTTTTTTTCCACCCCAAACTAACCCGGAGTTTTGCAAGATAGGTGTTAAGATAGTGAGATGTTTTCACAGTAAACACATTTCCATTAGAGACTGCAGTTTTGCAAAGAAGAAAAATTCAAATGGCAATGCAATGAATACTTCTTGCATGAGACTGCACTTCGTTTTTGCAGTTCTTGCAGATCTGGGATCAAAAGAGCAGATCCACTTGCAGAATGGGGACTTGGCTTCCATTAATCCTCCGTAGGCTGCCACAAATTGTCCCTTGGCAAACAAGCACGTAGAAATTTTCTCCGAGCATCAAACAGAAGATTTAATTTCCAGTGAGATACAGATGGCTTCTGAAGCCACGTCGCTCCCTGCGTACCGAATTCCCCTGAAGTTTCCATATATCACAGACTGGGTCTTGGCTCCTGCAGGCTGTGGATGTGCTTCTGCTTTGAGGCATAATCCAGATCCCAAAGAAAGCTGCTGTTAAACCATTCTGCATGGGAAGGGAAATACAAAGGACACACGACAGCTGTGTCCCACTTCAAATCCTGCTGTATCCAGAAAGAATTTTCCCTGGGATGTCTGCTGTGAACGGAGAGCTCCTAAAAGCCATGCTGTGCTGCAGTGGAAACTGGTGGAGACCCGGAGCAGCGTTAGTCTTTCTTTTTGTTTTCTGTTATTTCAAGGAAGTGCTTGTTCCAGAGAGCACGGGCTTTAATCGTCTTGTGATGGAGTTCTCTCTTTCATCTCCAGCACTTTGGTTTTTCTTTCCTTCAAAAAATCTTTGCAGTACAAGTGTCACTGGTGCCTGTACTCTCAGATCAGCCCTTTCATAGGGAAATGAAAGCGTAGTTCCCTACAATTTAAAGAAAAAAGAAAAAAAAAAAAGCAGAAAAAATTATTGCACAACCAGTTTTTAAAGGCACTAAGTCTGACTTGCATTCCTGAGATGAAAAGGGAATTGAATATCGTGTTCTCTGTTGCCTTTTCTCTCCCTGATGGATATGGATCTACCAGCCCAATATTGAAACAGAGGCCCACAGTTACCTGCTGCAAGGCTCCAGCCGGCTGCATGCTTACCAAGGATCTGGATCCTGCTGCACTGGAAATCAGCAGTAATGCTTTGATTTCTGTAGCACGTTTGGATCTGTGCAGCAAATGTTGGACCCAGATGTTGACTCGGGGCTCCTGCTGGAGCCATGCGTGGTGGGAGAGCTTGGTGCTCCATCAGAGTGCTGTAGCAGGTGCCAGGAGCAGCTTGTGATCCAAGTGTGTTTTAAAATGGCAGCAGACCCTCTTTCTCCTGTAAGGCACGTTATGCATCCTTTTTTTTTTCTCTTTTTTTCCCTTCTTCTGTCCTATGCTTTAGAAACACTCATGAAACATGCCTGGTAATTAAGATGGTCGGAAGAAAAAACATGTTTACTCTCTTTGAGGCAGTTGTTGAGAACTATTTCAAATGCCTTTTCAACTTGGTTGTTGGGATTTTACCTTCTGAGGCTGCACGCAAAGCCAGATGCTGTTCTGTGATGATACTAAGTTGTATAAAGTGTAGGGCCACATGGTTCACAGAAGCAGGCTTTCCTAGAGGAGGTAGAACTGTTTATCTAGTCAAGCAAGTCATTTTCCTTGAGAAACAAGTTTTTAACAACTGTAGCAAATTAATTTTCAGTAGAGGATAACGTACCTTTAATCTCAGCTTCCTGCTCAGCGTTGGGAAAATCTTCATTAGAAGATGACTGGTATCTGCTTGCTTCAAGATGTTGAAATTTCAAATGAGCACCAGGTTTCTGAGTGCTGAGCATGGAAAATCCAGCAGTGATTTCGAGGAGCTGTTGGGCCGGTATCTTGCTTGAAAGCAGAAAGCCTTCTCGTGTTTACTCGTTTGAGTTTTTGGCAGTGTTTGTGTTACCTGTGATCAGGGAGCCTTGAAGGGCGTTGGAAAGGCGAGTTATGAATTCAGCTTCACTTCTTCCCAGGTTTTTGGGAGGCTGATGTAGGTAATGTATTTTGAATCAGAATGTCTTACCTTCTCTGTGTTTTGTTTTGTTTAGACAAATACATTTCTGTGGTTTGCGTTTCAGTTCTTTGAAAGCAACAGTAACAAAACAATATGAAGAATATAGTGGGCTTTTTTCCTGAATTGGCCCAGAGCTGATCGATGAGAACCAGTCCTCCCAATGGTGGTGAGGCTGGGCAGGGCTTGCAGTTGTGTGACACGAGGTCTGAGTGGTTGTTCTGCTCTACAAAATTGCAGATCTACAGCAGTATCCAGCTCTTAGTTGCACACTAATGATAGATCAATCAGAGGACCTAAAAACGGTTGGAAATATTTCTGTCATGTGCAGCAAGGCAGCAGGGTTAGCAGGAACCTGTCCCAGGGTAACGGGTGAAGGTTTTTAAATGGGAGCTCTTTACTATGAGTGGTGAGGTGCTGGAACAGCTGCCCAGAGAGGTTGTGGATGCTCCATCCATCCCTGGAGGTGTTCAAGGCCAGGTTGGATGGGGCCCTGGGCAGCCTGGGCTGGTATCAAATGAGGAGGTTGGTGCTTCTGCCTGCGGCAGGGGGTTTGCAGCTTGATGATCCTTCTGTGATTCTGTGAGTTAAAACGTCTCAATATCCCATTTGATTGTGGAAGGGTTTGTGTTTGGTCATTGTCTGAGCTGTGTTGCAATGGCCAAATAAGAAGTCATCCTTGGGACCTGCATCAGGGACTGACCCTCACAGGGGATGCTTTTGCCTTGAGCTGTGGTTTTAAGCCCTCTTCCTTTCTTGAGCTGCATTACACCATTACCATTCAGCTCGCTGATTAAATGCCACCACCTCCAATGAAAATGAGATTTGATGTTCTCTTAAGCAAAAATTCATGTCTAAAGAAAAGAATTATTAAACCAGAAATTAAATTCCACTTACTTGGCGTTTTCTCGGCCTGCCTGGAACTGTCCTGTGGTTCATTTAGGCTGCACGAAGTGCTTGCTTTTGCTTCAGCCTTTGCTAAATTGTCTCCTGGTCTGTCTTTTGATTCCTTGCCCTCTGGAACTGCTGTGCTTGTTTGACAGAGCGCACAGCCAACGCAAACTGAGAGTGATTCATTCACAAAGCATTCCTGGAGGTCCCTTCCAACCCAATCCATTCTGGATTCCTGAGTGAGAGCTGGGCTGTAGCCATGCTCTGCTGTTAGATTGGTGTAATTGACCTGCTATGAACGATGCTGGACACGATGGATAAGTCTCATAAGATCTCATTTTGGGGTGAAATTCACTCCCAGCTTACTCTGCTGTTGGTTTCAGGTGGGAAACTCACAGCAGAGCAGATAGGTCAACTTGGAGAAGGCTCTCAGCATCCAGGTTTCTCTCAAGTTGACCTTAAAATGTCCAAAATAAGGGAGTGCTCCTAGACAGAAAGAGCCCAGGGCTCTTCTTGGAGGTTTCTTGCCCAGCTACACCAATAGCCATGAACAATCGCATTTGTCCAGCAGGATTTTCAGCAGCTTGTATTTCCAAGACTGTGATGCATTTCTACTTCAGTGTCACTCAGGTAGGCTGCTATTCAACACTGGCACTTACTGCCATCTCTCAATGAAGGTGATTTTTTCTTTCCATAAGTGAATCTTACTGCGGTTCCCCTCTTCCAATTGTGCTGAGGATTTATATGGCAATAGTTCTAAGGCACACTGGTGGCAATGCTGACTTCGTTAATTTTTAGTCATAAAATTCTGGCTATTGGAAGAGCTCCTAATTACTCCGAATCTGTCTTAGCCTTACTTCAGGTTGGATTGGGCCTGTTGAAACCAGACGGTTGTATTTGCATTGATCTTTGTGTAGAGGTTAACATTTGGGGAGTTTTTGTGGGTTTTTTTGTTTGTTTGTTTTTTAACTGCAGGAAAAGACTAGAAAGTAATTTTTCCAGTTGTAGCTATAAGTGAAGGGCTCCCCATCCCTGGAGGCATTCAAGGCCAGGCTGGATGTGGCTCTGGGCAGCCTGGTCTGCTGGTTGGTGACCCTGCACACAGCAGGGAGTTGAAACTGGATGATCATTGTGGTCCTTTTCAACCCAGGCCATTCTGTGATTCTTTCTCAGAGCTTCTTCTGTCGTTTTCTCCCTGACCTGTTGGCAGCTCTTGACAGACTGCATCTTCAGCCCAGCAGAGGAGGGCTGGAATTGCTGGGACAAAAAACACTTACCAATTCACGTGTTGGGAATATCCCTCATTGCTGTCATAAGTGATACTGTCAAGTGGAAATCAGAAAAACCAATAGAAATTAATTTTTCATGATTCGGATTCTCAACCCCCACACCTTCCCCTTATTTAAGTTGCATTCTTCCCAGGGTAAGTGGCAGCAAGGTGTTCTTGCAGGTCTCTGAGTTGAAGTTATTGCATTCATTCATCAGCAAGCTGATCTCTCTGTTGCTGTTTGCAGGAGTCGCTATCTCAGAAATACATTCTCAGTGTCTGCAAAACGCTGCACTGTGGAAAACTGCTAAATTCTATCCTCCTTTTCTCCATTCTGATAAGCTGATGGATAAAGCAGGCATTTCCATAGTGCAATATTGACTTGCTCTACAGTTGAAATATTATATTTACAGTTGTAAATATACTTCACAGCTGGTAGCTGGTTTTGTAGTCCTGCTTTTATGATAAGTTTACAGTACGTTGCTATCTTCAGGCTTAATCCTCTGTGTGTTTTGGCTGCCTCAGTGAGGGAGAAAACAGCAGCTGCTTTGAAGTACTGCCTGGTGTTTATGCATGAGACTTCGGGGGGGGTTGGGGTTAAATTCTGGATGTGACCTTCCCAGTGCACAGCTGTGCACAGAGGGTGTGAACATTGGGGTGTGCAAGGTGCTGTTTGGGACTGGTGGGAGCAGCCCCATCGATCTCAAACTGAATTAGTTGAGAACTGTGTGTATATCTAGATAAAATTTAGGTGTTCCCAGTGCTGCCAGCTTAATGGCCCTGTTAGCATTTTTATATCATCTTTCCAATTAGTAAATTCTTTCTTTTTTTGTGTGTGCGTGGTTGACGTACAGCTTGAAAACCGCTTGGGCACGGGCATTACTGACTGCCTCTTACTGCCTGAAGCTCAGTGATCTGAGTTGGAGCACAGAAAGCAGATTTGTGTCACTACGAGCAGTGAAACCTTTGGGTTTCTCTATGCACGCTCCCTTTAGCTCTTGCACAGCACAGCAGTGCTCAGTGGCTGACGGGCCCAGCAGGCTGCGAGCTGCTGCTCCATGCACAGAGCTGGAATCACAGAATGACCAGGGTTGGAAGGGACCTCAAGGATCCTGAAGCTCCAACCCCCTGCCACATGCAGGGCCACCAACCTCCCCATTCAATACCAGCCCAGGCTGCCCAGGGCCCCGTCCGAGCTGGCC
>NW_011099792.1:0-531 GCF_000146605.3 Meleagris gallopavo | reverse complement strand
CAGCAATGTGTCGCTTGGCCTGGTGCTTCGTTCCAACGGTTAATCACCGTCACCATTAAAAACCCTTGCTTAATTTCCAATTTGCATCTTTATAGCCTCAGCTTCCCACCGTGGAAGTCTTTTTCCTTTAGACTTTAAAGCTTTTTAGTAGCCTGTGTTTTCTTCCTCTCATAAACTCTGATCATGTCCATAAAGAGACTTTTAGTCTTTTTGGCAGCCTGATGCACACTACGGGTCCTGCCCTCCCGTAGAGGAGCTGCCCCTATAGAAGGACTGGGAGGTGGGTGCTTGCACACCAGGGGCAAAGCTCCATTCCCAGTTCCCATCTGAATTTTTAGAGGGTGGGAGATGGGAAGATGAGATTATATTTCATTGCTGGTTTTTCTTTCGCTTTTTCATGTCAGCTCAGAAGCTTTCAATCAATAGGATGAGAGCCTCAAGTTGCACCAAGGGGGATGTTGAGGTTCGCTATTAGGAAAAATTTCTTCTCTGAAAGAGTGGTGATGCAGTGGCTCAGCTGCCCAGGGAGTG
>NW_011099791.1:0-1112 GCF_000146605.3 Meleagris gallopavo | reverse complement strand
CCTGGGCTTGTTTAACTGCCAGTTTTGCCTGTTGGAAAGCCTCGTGTTCCGTTCTCCCCCAGTCCCATAGTTGCCCCTTTTCCATGAGTCTGTATAGAGGTCTCAGCAGCTGCGCTAAATGAGGTATAAAGGAATGACAATAACCCAATATACCTAAGAACTCCTGCAGCTGCTTTGGTGTTGTAGGGACTGGGAATGCCTGAACCTTATCTATGAAAGCACTTGGTAGTACTTTGGTCTTTCCTGACCAAACTACCCCCAGGAATTTCATGAACAAGCCTGGACTTTGCACCTTTTGGAGATTTATAGCCTATCCTCTTTCTTGCAGATAGATAGATAATTAATCTGCTGCTTGTCCTACCGCCTCCAGTGAATCACATGTCAACAGGAAGCCATCAATATAATGATATAAGCTAACATTATTAGGTTTTTCCCAATTTGCCAGGTCGTACACCACTAGGTTATGGCAATATGTCGGTGAATACATGAACTCCTGTGGCAAGACCTGAAAGGTCCACTGCCTGCCTTCCCATGTAAATGCAAACTGGTCTTGCGATTCTTCAGCACTTGGAATACTGAAGAATGCATTTGCCAAATCTAGGACACAATGGTAGGTTTTTATCTCCCTACTCAATGTGTCCATTAGGGAGGCAATTTTGGGTACGGCTGCATGAACAGTTGGCGTGACCTTACTTAATTCTCTATAATCTACCATCATTCTTTATGTGTCATTTGACTTTCGCACTGGCCATATGGGGGAATTATATAAGCTATGTACAGGTTTTATAATCCCAACTTTTCCTAATTCCTGCATCATCCTTGATATCTCATCTTGCCCCTCCAGGAGTCTATACTGTCTCACATTAGCAATAGGGAGCGGTTCCAGCAGGCAAATAGTCCCATGTTTCGCATGGCCTCTCAATATTGCTTGCACCACCCAGACACTAATACATCTCTGTCGAAGTCTGAACTCTCTCACAGTTGTCTAGAGAGCCAGACCCCATAGAATGTCTATTGTTGCCTCTCACCCGTTTTCGGATCCCTGACCCGGTCATCTAGACCCCGTCAATGGTCCGGTCCATTCCCCAATACGCACCAATATGGTGTGAGGC
>NW_011099790.1:0-1375 GCF_000146605.3 Meleagris gallopavo | reverse complement strand
AGTGAAAGGCCAGAGACAAGGAGAATGCAGAAGAAAAGGACAGGCAGCCTTCCAGGCACCACAAAGTGCAATTCAGAGCTCTGGAAGCACCATGTTGTGCCATGCTATGGAATGGGTAAACACTGGTGGCTGTGCATTGCGCTTACCTGTTGGGCAGACAATTACCAGCCAGCAAAGTGAGCTTCCGGGGCATTCCAGTAAATGCAGATTCCGGCTCCTTGCTGTTCCCATGAAAAGCCACACATCTCCATGCAGTCATTACGGCACTTGGGAGCACCGCAGCTCTGCTGCCACCTGTTGGACACAACACAGTATTGAAGGCACTGCCCCACATATGTACGGCTGCACCCCCCGCATGTTGCTCTACTAACGACATAAGCGAGCATTAGGGATGTAATTAATGCTATTGATAGGGTTGAAGTTACAGTTAGTTTAACAGCAGTGTTCTGCACTACAATTACAACTAGGGGCACTTTGAAAGAAAACATGGCATTATTTTAATGACAGCATTTAGGGTAAAGACATTTATAATACTGGCTTAACAGTTCGGTTTACAGGTACGCTCCAGGTTAACATAATTATCATCAGAGTTCCCTTTAAGCTATGGCTTCAGGCCAAGGTTAACATTAACGCTGTCTCCCAGCCAATTCCAGACAGCCAAAGGCAAGCAGAATACCCACAGAAAGCCACAGCAAAGGCAAAGCAAAGCAGGCAGCCGAGGCAAGGGAAGGGCAAAAGCAAAGGCAAAGCACAAGCAAAGCAAGGGCAAGGAGAGGGCAACTGGGAAGGCCAAAACAGGAGGCCAAGAGAATGCAGCTGGGAAGGCCAATGCAGAAGGTCAAAGAGAACGGGGCACAGAAAGAAAGGACGATGGCCAAAAATAACACGGAAGGGAACGCCAAAACTGAATGCTGAGGAGAACAACGCAAAAGAAAGCCAAGGGCAATGGCCAAGAGAACATGGAAGGGAACGCCAAAACCGAATGCTAAAGAGAATGTGGCAAAAGAAAGATGAGGGTAACAGCCAAGAGAATGTGGCGGGGAAGACAAAAACAGGAGGGCAAGGGAATGCCCAGGCAAGGACAATGGCCAAGAGAACATGAAAGGAAATGCCAAAGACGATGGCCAAGACTACAAGGAAGGATATGTCAAAGCAAGAGAGCAAGAGAACGCGACAGGGAACGCCAAAACTAAATGCTGAAATGAATGCGGCAAGGAAAGCCAAGGGCAATGGCCAAGAGAATGTGGCATGGAACGCAAAAACAGGAGGACAAGACAATGCAGTAGGGAACACAGAGGACAAAAAAAGGAAACAACTACAGCGAAAAGCCAGAGACAAGGAGAATGCAGAAAGAAATAGGACAGGCAGCCTTCCA
>NW_011099789.1:0-3589 GCF_000146605.3 Meleagris gallopavo | reverse complement strand
TGAAGGACACAAGCATTGGAAGATCGTTTAAGCCAACGTGTCCCCAGATACATTTCATAGAGGGCTTATGTTCTTGTGAGAGGATGAATACACGATCAACAGCTCTAACAGTCACAAGTGATGGCTGAGGGACTGCTGCATGCACTGCAGCACAGGGGGCGTTGGTGCTTCTGACAGTCAGTGGGTTGGGAAAACTCTCCTTTGCTCCGTGGGAACCACCTCTGGGCAGAGCTCCCAGCAGAAACACAAACGAGGGTTGCCTGAAAATGTGGAAGAGCGATCTCTGCCAAACCTGACGGCAGCAGATGAGCAGCAAGCTTGGGGAGAGGGACAGAACTGCAGGAGGAGTCTTCTGGGGGCTTTGGAGGACAAACAGGGAGCGATGGAGGAGGATCTATCCTGGAAACCTGGCAGTGCTGTTGGATTTTTTTAACGTTAGCTGCAGCACGATCAGGCCTGAGACTGTTATTTTTTTGGCACTTGTCGTAGGCCTACTTCTGTTCACACTCCTCCAAGGCTGCACTGCTGCAGGCTGGGCGGTGCTGGGCTGTGTGTAACTTACATCTGTGCTGGAAGTCATGGAAGGGCTGTGAGCAGCCTGTTTAGCAGTGACCTTCAGAAACGCTGCTTAGTGCAAAGCCTCTGTGTGCTCGTCACAGAAATGTTAATTATGCATCCCGCTCTCTTTCCAGACAGCCTGCTCCTCAAGGCTCCCTGTTCTGTCTCTGAAGATCCCTTCGGGGCTGAGAAATTGTTTCCAAAGATCTCCACAGAATGCCTTGACAGTAAGTATTTATTTATATGTTACATTTAAATATAATTGAGCAATAAAGAGAATAGTCTGCTCTTGACGAAAATAAGTTAATACACAATATTCATAAAATGCAACTAGACAGAACATTGTAACAAATACAACAAATTTCGCAGATATTTTTTTAAATAGATTTGTATAGTACATTCCCAACAAAGAAAAATAGTGCAGTTTTATTTCTTACATCATTTCCTCAGGCTCTGTATATTGGAGGGCTTTTTTGCTCATTTTTTTAATACTTCACTCTTCAGACAACAGGCAGGCACAAACCGAAGCGTTTTCAGACCTTTCAGCAGCCATGCTCTGCCCTGTGAGAAGTGTGACGTGCAGCTGTAAGTAATGCTGAGGTCAGGCTGTGAGCCTGCCTGCAGTACAACTTCTTGGCTTCTCATCCTGCGCGCACTCTAACTGTTGGACGTGTGGTGGGTGAGGAGTACAGCTTATCAATCACAGCTTTCCTCCTCCTCTCATTCCCACTGTTACTATTTTCTGTGCACTGTTATGCACAGGGAGGGGGTTTCCTTCCAACCCTCCTCCTCTGCACCTTTTTTCAGAGTTCTGTAGGCTCATCTGTTCTCGCTTCTGCGCTGTGACCGTGTTGCTACTGAGTGTGCAGAGCTGCAGGTTGGTTCTGCTGCAGCGAGGGGGGACCCACCTGGTGCTGCCTGCACTGCTGGTGTCACAGTCTGGCTTTGGGACAGCACCTGAGTGACACCTCTGAGAGTGGAAATGAGGGCAGGGACAAATTGGTGTTTTACTTTACCCTCCCATCAAATGTTCAGAGAGCACTTTAAGCACTTGATTATTAGTTAAAAAGCATGCCTTTTTTTTATACCCCCTTTTGGAATACTATTTATAATTTTTATTTTACTTCAGTCATAAAAAGGAACTAAGCACACTTGTAGAATCAAATCTTCCTCTTGCTTGTGCAAGCAATGTTCAGCTCAGTAGGACCTAATGGCATTACACATCTATTGCAGAAGCAAGAGAAACTGCTTGTTTCTACTTGTGTGGTAATAGGAGGGGAGTTACCAGCCAGGGCTGAAGTCTTCGGACAGAGTAATTTGTTTTACTAAAATCTGATTTTCGAAGCTCATCTGAGTTGACAGCTGCTTTTGTTGACAACCTGAGAGGCTCAGCGGAAACAAAGCTGTGTAACCCAGCCTGCTCTGAAAAGATGTTTTAAAAAGGAAAAAAGTTCAAACTTTATCACTGAGGTTCAGTAGCAAAGGGAGGAATACTTAAAATGGAGACACTGAGTTTTCTGGGAGCGCAGGTCACACCAATCCATGAAATCTACAGCTAATCCCATTAGTAGAAAGCTGCTCCCCTCGTCTCTCTGGCTGACACAGAGATACACTTAAATACAACACGTGCTGGGAAAGCAGTAAGAGTACAGGTGACAAATTCTATATAGTGTGATGAAGTGCTAGGATAGCAACAGACAGCTCCACGGCTGAGCCCAGCCAAGTCACTTCTGCTCTCTATAGAAGATGGGTTAAAATACACACTGCTACTGAAAGCATGCAGCCAAGCACAAAAAGTAGAGGCACAGAACTGCCATGGCGTGTGCAAGGGTGGCTCTACAAACAGCACAGCATGACAGCAAAATGGATTCTGTGCAACAATTTAAACTGCTTCATCTGGCAAGTACCAAGGCTTGCCTGAGTTAACAAATGCCTGGTTTGTGTTTGCAGGATCCCAAGGGAAGTCCTCCCAGAGCAGGGGGGAGGAGGAGGAGGTTGTTAGTCTGCAGTAAATGAACTGGAGGAGGTGAGGCTGTGCAGTGTCTGCTCTGTAAGTGGGATCTGAACTTTATGGGACTCTGCACAGATGCAAAGAGCGTGGGATTTGCTAACATGAGCAAGGAAACTGTTTCTATGTGCTTAGGCTGTGTTAACCTGAACTATATTAGGCAGATTTGTCATCTGGGAATACTTGCCAAGTAAGTTTGCAAAGTAAAACAAGGGCAAGTTTGTGGCATATGTAGGCCATGAACACTCAACAGCATGAGCTAGGCAGCAAAGGCTAACCAATGTTTTAGCCAGCATTGCCAGGTCTTCACTGCTCATCTTAACCCTGTTACTTACTGTAAGGCTATTCTCCCAGTTGTTAATCTTATTTTACTTGCTAAGTATTCTGAATGTAAGTATGAATGTTTTAGCAACAGGATCTACATATGCATTTCTCTTCCATGTTCAAGATATAGCCTGTGAACTGAGCCCACAAATGTGCTCTTCCATGGACCCAGATCAGTGCTTGCCCCACTTCAATATCAGATCAGGCCTTACCTCTTCAAAAAATTCTGGCAGAGCACAAAATGTGCTACTAAAGGTGCAGTAAGTCAAAATACAAATGTTCTAATATGTCAAATACCCCCTATTTAGTATCTCAGTTATGTAAGCAGACAGTCTTCTAGAGAGAGAAATAAGAGAATGCAAAAAGATTCTGTTCTGAAATAGAAAGTTAAGTGTAACAAGGACTATTAAACACAAACCCCCTCTGGTGAAGGAAAAGTTCATTTTTAAAAGTATTACAAATCTGGTTATTTATTACATTACATGGAAGATGCAATTAAAACACCATTTTGAAGTTACAGTGCAAGAAATGCTCCATCCAGTAGCTCACAGCAAGGCCCACAATGATCACTTATTTTCAATCAATGTCTGCACTTTGTAGACAAGGTCTCTTGCTATCCTCAGTATTTCCTGGGCATTGTGATGTTCTGCCATTTCTAAAAGACACAGACAAGCATTTTTAACTGTCCATGGCAGGAAC
>NW_011099788.1:0-996 GCF_000146605.3 Meleagris gallopavo | reverse complement strand
GGCAGCACCGGCCAACGCAGCAGGTGAGGCCGCTGCAACAGGACAACCCGCAGTGTGCCATCTGCATGGAGGCGGTGGAGGGACGCCCCAGCTACGACACCCTGATCTGTCCCTCCTGCACCAGCGCGCAGTTCCACCGCCACTGCATCCAGGTAGGCGGCACTGCCTCCAGAGCACAACAGCATCATCCCCAGCACCACCCAACCCTGCCACCCTGGCATCGTCCCCAGCCCTGGGGCAATGCGCACGCGTCCTCAGCTCATGTTCTGCCTTCCCCAGGGCCAAGCTCTGCGCGCTGCCCTGCACCACTTCCGCTGCCCGCTCTGCCAGGACATGCAGACCTTCCAGGCAGAGATGTTCCGCCTCGGCATCAAAATCCCAGACAGGTCAGCACCCACCGCCCTGCCCACCACCCAGCCTCCTCCCCCTCCACCTCCCCTCGCACCGCACTCAGCTGTCCCCGGCTCCCTCCCACAGGGATGCAGCCTGGGAGGTGGAAGAGGGAGCCTTCCATGAGCTGTATCAGCGGCACAGCTCATGTGATGCCAGCCCGTGTCTTTGCCCGATAGGACAGAACTATTCTGAGAACACAGGGTGAGTGTGCTCTGACCCCAAAGTCACGGCGACCTGGCGCCTTCATCCCCTCCTTCCAGCTGGGATGGGGGCTGGCCGTGATGCTGAGCTCAGCACGGCACAAGCTGTGCACTGGTAGCTCAGAGCCAGCCACCGCAGTGGGAGTGGCACGCACCACCCCACGGCTGGCATCCCACAGCCCTGGGACCCCCGGTGACCGTGCGGCTCTGGCTTCTGTCACTCCCACAGGCCCTGGAGGATGCTGCTCTGCAGCTCCTGCGGTTCCTGTGGCACCCACCAGCACTGCTCCGCCATCGCAGAGGACGTTGAATCGTGGGAGTGCAGCGGCTGCAGCGGTGTGGGCACCGGTAAGAAAAGCAGCACGGCGACGCGGTCCCCATAGACACGTGGCCATACGTCCTC
>NW_011099787.1:9694-10812 GCF_000146605.3 Meleagris gallopavo | reverse complement strand
GTGACAATGTCACCATCCCCACCGGAGGAGCCCACGTGCGGCGGTGCCCACGCGTGTGCTCACGTATGAGCTTCGAGCCCTCGTGCCCCCCGGTGCACACGTGGGTGTGCTCTGCTGCACGTGCACACGTGGGTGCGAAGGTGCTCACAGCTGTGCACGTGTGTGTGAGCAGTGGGGGGGGATGGGGGGGGAGGGGAAAGAGTGACGGAACCCTACGTTGCACCCCAGCTGGGTTAGAAGCTGCGGGGTGCGTGAGCACGAACGGCCGCGCGTGCAAATGGCTGCGCGTGCAAATGGCTGCGCGTGCAAATGGCTGCGTGTGCAAATGGCTGCGCGTGCAAATGGCTGCGCGTGCAAATGGCTGCGTGTGCAAGCACCTGGCGGCAGCGGGGGAGGGCAGCTGTGTGCACTGTGCACACGTGGTGACGCGTGGGTGCGCGTGCACCTGAGCGAGCGCTGCGTGCGCACAGGTGTGCAACTGTGTGGGCTGTGCCACCGCCGCCCCCCTCCCCAAAATTGTCCCCTTCCCACCCCCCCCTCGAGCTCACTGCCATCCCCCCATCCCGGTGCTGCTGTCCCCTTGTGGGTGGTGGGGACACGTGGGTGTCCTCAGGGTGGGATGCAGGGGGCTGAGCTGCGCTGTGTTGGTGACACGGGGGGGTCCAGAGCGCTGGGGTGGCCCTGGGGACAGTGGTGTCACTTCGGGGATTTGTGTCCCTCCGGTGGGTGGTGGGCACAGGTTGTGGCTGTGTGACAGTGGTGGTGGCCGTGTCACATGGTGGTGGCCTTCCCTGTGCTCTGCTTGGGACGCTCAGCTTCGTCCACAAAGGGTGGTGACACGGGGGTCCCGCGTCGCCGTGCCACAACGACAGCGTGCGTCCCCAAAGGGAAGCGTCCCCAAGGCGGGGCGTCCCCATGGATCAGTGTCCCCGGGGGGGGGGAAGGTGCCCCCACAGATCAGTGCCCCCACATTTCAGTGCCCCCACAGATCAGCGTCCCCACATTTCAGCGTCCCCAGGGCTGTGTGGCCGAGCAGGGAAGGCGCTGCCTGCCGTCCCCAAGGTCACATTCCCCCGCAGCTCTCCAGCTTGAAAGCTCTGAGCGTGACGTCTGGCAGC
>NW_011099787.1:0-9674 GCF_000146605.3 Meleagris gallopavo | reverse complement strand
CCCCCGCTCTGTCACCGCCGTCACTGTCACCTCACAGGGACACGGTGGCCCCCACTGCTGGGCACGGGGCGCGCAGTGCTGTACGTGTGCATCGCACGCTTGCATTGACTCATACCTGCTTGTGCGTGCTTGCACGTGCACACCTGCAAATAGCCACAGCTGCGCGTGTGTTTCCACATGTATGTGTGCTTGCACACGCGTGTGTTTGTGCGTGCTTGTGGGCTCACACGTGCAGCCATCGGTGCACACGTGTGTGAGCGCAGGGGGGTGGGTGGCAGCGCTCTGCTCGTGCGCACACGCGTGTGCACGTGCTGTCACACCACAGGGAGGGGGGACACGTGCCCCCCCCCCCAAAGCCGGGCTGGGGGAGGACGCTAACGAGGCTCCAAACCTCATTAAGAGCAGGGTGAGATGGGTGCGGGGGGGTTGAAAGGGGGGAGTGTGGGACCAGGGGGTGGCACTGAGGGATTTGGGGATGTGGTGCTGGGTCCCCCCCGGCGGTGCTGACGGCGTCCTCGTGCTCCCCCCATGCTGTCCCACGGCCCCGATGGCCCCGCGTGGTCCCAGAGCTGGTGGCAATCAGTGTGGGGTCACAGCTCTGTCCTCCCTTGTGCTGCTGCAGCACACGTCCCTCCTGCTGGACTTGAAGCCTTTGCAACCTCGTGCGACCGCGAGCACGAGCAGCCTGGTGCGGCCTTGCACAAGCGCGTGCAACCCTGCGCAGCTTCGCACGGCCACGTGCGGCCTCGTGGAGCCTTGCACCACCGCACGCAGTCTTGCACACCCGTGCACAGCTGTGCACGCAGCCCCGGGTGCTGCCTCGGGCCGTGCTGTGCGCCCGCTGCCAGCTCTCATTAGAGCTAACGAGGCCGAGGGCTGCCAGGGAGCGGGCGGCCGGAGGAGCCGGCAGGAAGCTGCCACCGCTGCTTTCTTAATCAGCCTTTAATTAAATCGTGGCCATCCCTCGGGGCCGAGCTGGGCCCCACGCCAGGACCCACAGCCGGAGGTGACGCGCGTCGGGGTCCCCGTCTGGGAATCGTCCCCGTGTGACGGCCGTGGGAGCGGGGCTGCCATGGGGCGGTCACCTCCCCGAGGTGTCCCCAAGGCCTGGGGGGGGGTGGGCGAGTGGTCGTGGGAATGTGGTGGCCCTGGGGGTGGCTGTCACCTACCTTGGGGACCGCGTGCTGCCCGGGGAGTGGGGATGTGGTGGCATCGGGTGGTGGTGGTTGGAGATGTGGTCGGTGCCCCCATAGGGATCTGGTGGGTGGTGGGGGGAATGGTGGTCACCTGGTGGCACTGATGGGGACCTGGGGGTACCTGTGGGGTCTTGATTGGTGGCACTGATGGGGACCTGGTGGCAACCAGGTGGCACTGATGGGACCCAGGGCACCTATGGGGTCTTGATTGGTGGCACTGATGGGAACCTGGTGGCACTAGGAGGCACTGATGGGGACCTGGGGGTACCTATGGGGTTTTGATTGGTGGTGCTGATGGGAGCCTGGTGGCACCAGGTGGTACTGATGGGACCCGGAGGTACCTATGGGGTCCTGGTTGGTGCCTGGTGGCACTGATGGGGACCTGGAGGGTTCCTATGGGTATTTATGGGGTCCTGATTGGTGCCAGGGAGCAGTGATGGAGACTTGGGGGGTACCTCTGGGTACCTGGTTGGGTGGCAATGGAGGGGGTGACATCAGGTATGGGTGACAGTGACGTGGTGGGTATCAGTGGGACCCTGGTTGGTGCTGGGTGGCACTGATGGGGACCTGGTGGCACCAGACGGTACTGATGGTGACCTGGGGGTACATGTGGGGTTCCTTGGTAGAACCTGGTGGCACTGATGGGGACCTGTTGGCACCGGGTGACAGCGATGGGGACCCAATGGGGGACCAGGGGACGCCAGGGGCAGCGACAGAGTGGCCGTGATGGCCAAGAGGGCTGACCCAGGGGGCCAGTCGTGACGCGTCCCCCCTCTGTCCCCATCCCCATCCCGTGCCAGCAGACAGCGCAGCGCAGGCAGCGGATGGCAGATCGGGATTCCCCCCCCCCACCCCGCGCAGCACCGCCCCATCCTCACCACGACAGACACACGGACACACAGACAGACGGCCGGGGGCTGCGCGTGTGACAGACGGGGAGGTTTCACCATCTGGGGGGCTGGGGAGGTGCCACGGCTTTGTGCACGCACACGCGTGTGCTGCGTTGGATAAGCACGCCGTGCGTGTGCACCGGGGTGAATAATTAATTGCATGTGTGCACACGAGTGGTGAGTGGGTGTGCATCATACGTGTGAGTTTGGGCGTGCATGTGCCCACACACGCCTGTTTGCACGCCCATGGGTGCAGGATGCTGAGCCCTGGGGAGGGGGGTGTTGAGGTTTTGGGGGTGCAGAGGTGCAGGGGGTGGAGGTGCAGAGCTCCGTGTGCTGGGGCTGCGGGCTGTGGGGAATGCAGAGAGCTCAGGGGTGCAGAGTTTTGGGGTGCAGGGTTTGGAGGGATACAGACTTTAAGGGTGCAGATTTTGGGGCGGCAGGATTTTGAGGGGTGCAGGGTTTGAGGGTTCAGGATTTTGGGGGGTGCGGTGTTTGGGGGTGGAAGATTTGAGGGGTGCAGGGTTTTAGGGGTGCAGGGTTTGAGGCTGCGGAGTCTTAGGGGTGCAGAGTTTTAGAGGTGCTGGCTTTTAGGCGTGCAGGGAGTTGGGCTGCAGAGTTTTAGGGGTTCAAGTTTTGAGGGGTGCAAAGTTTTAGGGATGTGGGGTTTGGAGGTGCGGGGTTTTGGGGACGCAGGGTGCTCCAGCTCAGCCTTCACCCCCAGTACTCAGCACTGGGTGCCCCCAGGACCCCCCCTCCTATCCCCCCATCTCGTCCCATCCACGCCCCCTCTCACTGCCCCACTCGGTGCAGTGCTGGGGGTCACAGCGGGGTTCCAGCTGCCCCCCACCCCACTCAGGCTCCGCTACATGGTGAAGCAGCTGGAAACGGGAGAGGTGAACGTGGAGGAGCTGAAGAGGAACCTGGAGTACACAGCATCGCTGCTGGAGGCCGTCTACATCGATGAGACCAGGTGTGGGGCGAGGTGGGAGGGGAGACGTATGGACAGATGGATGGGTGCGTGGGTGGATGGACAGATGGATGGACGGGTGGGTGGACGGGTGGATGGGTGGATGAATGGGTGGGTGGATGAATAGATGGATGGGTGGACGGAGGGATGGATGGATGGACAGGTGGATGGATGGACGGGTGGATGGATGGATGGACAGGTGGATAGATGGATGGGTGGACGGACAGATGGATGGACGGATGGGTGGACAGGTGGATGGATGGATGAATGGGTGGGTGGATGAATAGATGGATGGATGGACGGAGGGATGGATGGATGGACAGGTGGATGGATGGACGGGTGGATGGATGGATGGATGGACAGATGGATGGACGGATGGGTGGACGGGTGGATGGATGGACAAATGGATGGATGGATGGGTGGATGGATGGGTGGATGGATGGATGGACAAATGGATGGATGGGTGGATGGAGGGATGGATGGACGGAGGGATGGATGGACAGGTGGATGGATGGATGGATGGACAGATGGATAGATGGGTGGACGGACAGATGGATGGACGGATGGGTGGAAGGGGGAAGGATGGATGAATGGATGGGTGGATGAATAGATGGATGGGTGGACGGGTGGATGGATGGATGGACAGATGGATGGGCAGATGGATGGATGGGTGGATGGAGGGATGGATGGACGGATGGACAGATGGATGGACAGATGGATGGGCAGATGGATGGACAGATGGATGGATGGACAGATAGGTGGATGGATGGACAGATGGATAGACGGATGGGTGGACGGACGGATGGATGGACGGACGGACGGGTGGATGGACAGATGCATGTATGGATAGACAGATGGGTGCATGAATGGATGGACAGATGGATGGATTGGTGAGTGGGTGGATGGGTGGATGGACGGATGGATGGACAGATGGATAGATGGATGGATGGGTGGATTGGTGAGTGGGTGGATGGGTGGATGGACGGATGGACTGATGGACAGATGGAAGTATGGATAGACAGATGGGTGGATGGATGGACGGATGGATGTACAGTTATATGGACGAATGGTTGGATAGGCGGACAGATGGATGGTGTGGGGGTGCGGTGACGTCCCCCGATGTCACCTCCTGTCCCTGCAGGCAGATGCTGGACACGGAGGATGAGCTGCGGGAGATGCGCTCGGACGCGGTGCCCTCGGAGGTGCGGGACTGGCTGGCTGCCACCTTCACCCAGCAGGCGCGTGCCAAGGGGCGGCGGGCGGAGGAGAAACCCAAATTCCGCAGCATTGTGCACGCAGTGCAGGCCGGCATCTTCGTGGAGAGGTGGGGATGTGATGGGTGAGGGGGTGGGGGAGGGCTGAGCTCCCACGTGGGTCCCCAGAAGCAGAGCAGTCCCCGCTAAACCAAGCGGGTCTCCAGGAACTCAGCTTGGACCCTAAGAAGCCCCACGGGTTCCCAAGAGCTCAGGTGGGTCCCCGAAGATCCCGTTGCCCAGGTGTGACCCCAAGGAGCCAGGTGACCCCACAGATCTGTTCCCAAGGATCCATGTGGGTCCCCAGAACTCAGGATGGTCCCTGAGCCTCAGCATCCATACGGGTCCCCAAGCACCAGATCAATCCCTAAGAAACTACAGGTCCCCAGTACTCAGGTGGGTCCCTGAGCAACCAGGTGTGTTCCCAAGCATTGGCTCAGTACCCAAGAACCTACGAGGGTCCCCAAGAAGCCAGGTGGGTCTCCAGTATCCAGGTGGGCCCCAAAGAGCCAAATCGCTCCCCAGTAGCCCAGATGGATCCCCAAGAACTCCACTGGGTCCCTGAGCATTCATGAAGGCCCCCAGTATCCAGGTGGGTCCCCAAGCTCCAGATCAGCCCCAAATGGGGCCGCAAGGAGCCATATGGATCCCTAAGAACTCAGCTGGGTCTTTTGGCATCCGCGTGGGTCCCCAGCACTCATGTCTGTTTCTGAGCACTCGGCTCAGTCCCTGTCCTCGTTGCTGTCCCCTGGTGCCCACCAGCCCTCTCCCTGCCCCTTGCAGGATGTTCCGCCGGACGTACACAGCCGTGGGGCCCAGCTACTCCACCTCTGTCCTCAACTGCCTGAAGGTACTGGGGAGGGGACAGCACCCCGAGGACCCCCACCAAAGGCGGCTGTGCAGAGGGGTTCAGTGTGGGATGTGTGGGAGAGGTGGCATGGTGGTGTCACTGGCATCGCTGGGCACTGCAGGGCATCACTGGGCATTGCAGTGGGCTTTAGTGGGCATCACTGGATGGCGCTGGGCACTACTGGCCATTGCTGGGCATTGCTGGGGATCACTGGGCTTCACTGGGGTCACTGGGCATCACTGGGTGTTGCTGAGCTTTATTGGGCATCGCTGGGCATCACCTGCCATATTGGACATCTCTGGGCATCACTGGGCATCACTGCCATACGGGGCATCTCTGGGCATCACTGGGCATCACTGCCATACGGGGCATCTCTGGGCATCACTGGGCATCACTGCCATATTGGACATCTCTGGGCATCGCTGGGCATCACTGCCATATGGGGCATCTCTGGGCATCACTGGGCATCACTGCCATATGGGGCATCTCTGGGCATCGCTGGGCATCACTGCCATATGGGGCATCTCTGAGCATCGCTGGGCATCACTGCCATATTGGACATCTCTGGGCATCGCTGGGCATCACTGCCATATGGGGCATGTCTGGGCATCGCTGGGCATCACTGCCATATGGGGCATCTCTGGGCATCGCTGGGCATCACTGCCATACGGGGCATCTCTGGGCATCGCTGGGCATCACTGCCATACGGGGCATCTCTGGGCATCTCCAGGCACCACTGAGTCCCTCTGTGTGCCCCTGGGCTGTGTCCCATCCTCCCACAGAGCCTCGACCTGTGGTGCTTCGACGTCTTCGCTCTGAACCGCGTGACGGAGGAGCACTCGCTGCGCACCATCGTCTACGAGCTCTTCACCCGACACAACCTCAACAGTCGCTTCAAGGTGCGCCCACCCCGTCCCCAGGCACGTCCCCTGGCTGCCATTCCCTTTTGCACGAGCGTGACACGCGCGTGTGTCCCCGCAGATCCCCGCCGTGTTCCTCACCACGCTGCTGGACGCGCTGGAGGTTGGCTACGGGAAGTACCGCAACCCCTACCACAACCAGGCGCACGCTGCTGATGTCACCCAGACTGTCCACTGCTTCCTGCTCCGCACTGGCATGCTGGTATGGGGACAGCGTGGGGACACTGTGGGGACACTGAGGGGACAGGGGTCCCCTGGGCTTTTTTGGCCCAGGGATGCTTGTTGTCACGGAGGCAGCACCGCCTAGCGACTCGGTTGTCACCGTGGAAACGCTGTGAGGATGCAGGGGGTCGGGGTCACCCCCAGTTGAGGGAGCAGGAGGGGACACCTCGTGCTGTCACCCCAGCTTGGTTGTCACGTGCACTTTGTGGGGTCACACTCTGCCACGGGGGTACAGGCGTTGTCACGCGCAGCTGTGGGGTTGCACACACACTCAGGACCCTGTGCCCTTCTGCTCCCTGCCCCCTCGCTGGGTGGCACTGGGCTGTCCCTGTCCCTTTCTGGGGTGTGTGTCCCCTTCCAGCCCTCACCCCATGTCCCCCAGCACTACCTGACGGAGATTGAGGTCCTGGCCATCATCTTTGCTGCCGCCATCCACGACTACGAGCACACGGGCACCACCAACAGCTTCCACATCCAGACCAAGTGAGGGATGTGCACAGCACGGGGGTGTGGGAGGGCATGGGGATGTGGCAGAGTATGGGGACATGGCACAGCACGGGGGTGTGGGAGGGCATGGGGACGTGACGCTGCGTGGGGACACAGCATGGCACGGGGATGTGGGATGGCACAGGGATGTGGCACTGCCTGGGGGTGTGGCACAGCACGGGGACATGGCG
This sequence comes from Meleagris gallopavo, assembly GCF_000146605.3. Lineage (NCBI taxonomy): Eukaryota > Metazoa > Chordata > Aves > Galliformes > Phasianidae > Meleagris > Meleagris gallopavo. The sequence continues at coordinate 2,696 of NW_011099787.1, read as the reverse complement.
TGGCACAGGGATGTGGGATGGCACGGGGATGTGGCAGAGTATGGGGACGTGGCATGGCACGGGGATGTGGGATGGCATGGGGACATGGCATGGGCACAGAGAGCAGAACAGGGGACCCATTGTGGGGACACGTGGGACACTTTGGGGCACGGAAGTGCTGCTCATCAACCCCATGGTCATGGGACATGCTGGCACCGTGGGGCCACCAGTACGGCCCAGATAGAGATGTTCTGACACTGTGGGGCCAGCAGTCACAGGTCACAGACGCACTGACGCTGCCATGCGGGACACCGAGCAGTGCCACCACGTGTCCCCACTGTCCCCTCCACCCAGGTCAGACTGTGCCATCCTCTACAACGACCGCTCGGTGCTGGAGAACCACCACATCAGCGCCGTCTTCCGCATGATGCAGGACGATGAGATGAACATCTTCGTCAACCTCACCAAGGATGAATTCGTGTGAGTCCCCATCCCCACCATCCCCGTTGTCCCCATTGTCCCCGCTATCCCCACCATCCCCATCATTCCCGCCATCCCCACTGTCCCCACTGACCCCCTTGTTTCCATTGCCCCCATTGCCCTCACCATCCCCATTGACCCCGTTGTCCTCATTGTCCCCGTTGTCCTTGCTGTCTCCGTTGTCCCCCTTGCCCCCACCATCCCCCTTGTCCCCGCTGTCCCCGTGATCCCTGACAGCGCCGTCCCCTCTTGGCACAGGGAGCTGCGGGCTCTGGTCATCGAGATGGTCCTGGCCACCGACATGTCCTGCCACTTCCAGCAGGTGAAGTCCATGAAGACGGCGCTGCAGCAGCTGGAGCGGTGAGTGCGGGCTCTGGGGACGTGGCACCGGGGAGGGGACACGTTTTGGGGCCAGTGTTGAGCCCTGGATGCCCTCCCCAGGATTGACAAATCCAAAGTGCTGTCGCTGCTGCTGCACGCGGCCGACATCAGCCACCCCACCAAGCAGTGGGCGGTGCACAGCCGCTGGACCAAAGCGCTGATGGAGGAGTTCTTCAGGCAGGTACGGCCCCCGTGTCCCCTGGGGCTGGGGGGGAGGATCCCCACACGGCTCTTTGGGGACACTTCGTGCCTCGGCAGGGTGACAAGGAGGCTGAGCTGGGGCTGCCCTTCTCGCCCCTCTGCGACCGCACCTCCACGCTGGTGGCCCAGTCCCAGATTGGTGAGCGCTGGTCGCATCCCCAGCCCTGTCCCCAGCCCTGGGGTGACGCAGCCCCCACCCCACATCGCCGTGCCCTCTCTCCACCCCAGGTTTCATTGACTTCATCGTGGAGCCCACCTTCTCTGTGCTGACCGACGTGGCCGAGAAGATGGTGCTGCCCCAAAACGAGGATGGCTCCAAAGCCAAGGGCAACCCGGCGGGCGGCCAGCAGGCCAGGTTGGGGGCCAGCAGCCACCCCTCATCTATCCACCAGGCTCAGCTGTGTGGTTGTGTCTCAGTTTCCCCTTCTCCTGAGTGGTGGGGCTCAGTCTGGAAGGGGGAACCCGTCGCATTTGGGGTATGGGGACGCATAGGGTGGGGGTAACACTGGTGGCTCTGCCCCCACAGCTCACAGTGGCGACAGACATCCCTGGATGAGCACCTGGAGCTTGGGGACATCAAGGCTGACCTGGCCAGCTTCCGCTCCACCTGGACCAAATACATCCAGGAGAACAAGCAGAAGTGGAAGGAGAGGGCGGCCAGCGGTAGGTGACAGCTGACAGCCACCAGAGCCACCAAGCATCCTTTGGTGGTGTCCCATGGGATGGTGACCCATGGGGAGGTGACTTCCAGAGGTGGCCCGTGGGATGGGCACCCGTGGGATGGCGACCCATGGAGAGGTGGCCTATGGGATGGTGACCCACAGAGAGACAACCCATTGGAGGTGACTCCCGAAGAAGATGGGTTTTGCTCATCCCCTGGGGACCCCCTGAGCGTCCCCGTGTCACCCCACAGGCATCACCAACCAAGTGTCCATCGAGGAGCTGTCACCCTACGAGGAGGAGCCCCCGGTGCCCCCCACCCAGCACAAGCACAATGGCGAGGTGGAATAGCACATGGCGAGGTGGGCACCCAAAGCATGGGGGCACCCTGGGGGGGCTGCAGCTCGTTTCAGCCCTGACCAAAGGTCCCCTTTGGGGTGGCAGGTCTTCATCCAACCCAGTGATGCCGTTCAGTCCAAAGTCTTTGATGCCATCGACTTCAGCACCATTCGCAGGGAAGGAGCCGCCGGGGTCTGTGCCAAGAGCATCCCCGATGGCAGCGCCGGGTCCTGGGGGGCCGGGACCCCTGGGATTCCCCCCCCATCCTGTGCCAAATCGTCCGCCAAGCCGTGTGGTGCTGATCCACGGGTGATGGTGATGCTGAGCCTCTCACTGCCGCGCCGGCGGGATTTGTCCTTATGGCTTTTTAGAAACCTGCTTCTCGCCCCACAGGGGATCCAGGTGTTGGGGAAGGGGGTGGCACTGTGGGGGAGGCAGGGGACTGAAGGATGGAGGAACTGTAAGGGGTTTGTTGTCGCTTCAGGGGTCACTGTGGGCCCCCCTTTTTCTCGCTGGGTCTGTGCTCAGGCTGCCGGGTGTCCCCAGGTGTCCCCCTGTGCTGTCCCCATCCCGCCCCACCTGTGGGGAGACGGCAGATGCTGAGATCTGTCCCCGCGTGGAGCACTGACGTGGCTTCTGAGTTATGGCTCTCCGCC
>NW_011099786.1:0-3313 GCF_000146605.3 Meleagris gallopavo | reverse complement strand
CTCTGGACCCGCTCCAACAGCCCCACATCTTTCTTGTGCTGGGGGCCCCAGGCCTGGGCGCAGGACTCCAGGTGGGGCCTCACGAGGGCAGAGCAGACGGGGACAGTCCCCTCCCTGCCCGCTGCCACCCCTCTGCTGATGCAGCCCAGGCTGCTGGCGGCTTTCCGGGCTGCACGCTGCTGGCTCAGCTCAGCTTTCCCTCCTCCAGAACCCCAAGTCCTTCTCTGCAGGGCTGCTCTCAAGGAGTTCTTCCCCCAGTCCGAACACATATCTGGCATTGCCCCTACCCAAGGGCAGCACCGTGCACTTTTCCTTGTTGAATCTCAGGTGGTTCCCATGGACTCACTGTCCATGTCTCTCTGGATGCCGTCCCTTCCTTCTGCTGTATCCGCTGCACCACTCAGCTTGGTGTCACCTGCAAACTTACTGAGGATGCACTCAATCCCATCATCTATCTCCCCGATAACGGTGTTGAAGAGTACGGGTCCCACAACAGCAGGGATGAGGGACACCACTCATCCCTGCCTCCACCTGGCACACTCATTGACCACAGCCCTCCAACCAATTCCTTATCCACCAAACATCCCACCCCTCAAACCCGTATCTCTCCGACTTAGAGATAAGGATGTGGTGGGGCACCATGTCAAAGGCTTTGCAGAAGTCCAGGTAGATGACATCAGCTACTCATCTGTTTCCACCCAATGCATCTCAGGAGGCCAGCAGGTGGGTGAGGCTGCTCTGCCCTTGCTGAAGCTGTGCCAGCTGCCTGGGATCACCTCTTCATCTCCCCTGTTCCATGATCTTCCCAAGACAGTTGCACCCAAACCCCGAGTGTGACCCCATCCACACAGGCAGCCATTCACTGGCAGCAGAAGGATTACCAGGAAAGGCCCCGGCATCCTAGTGAGCAGCACTTTGCCAGGAGTCAGCAGGATGCCCTTGCAGAGATCCTGGGCTGCATTAGCAATAGCACAGCCAGCAAGGGTGGCTGAAGTGGACATTTGGCTTTGCTCAGCACGAGAATGCCAGTCCCAGTAGCACTGATAGCAGCCTGGCCTGGGGGCCCTGTTTTGGTCTCCAGATCAATGGATATGGCTAAATCAAGCTGGTGCTTCCTTCCTACTCTCTGTCATGGATGGAATCTACACTCTTCACTTGTAAGAGAGAAGCAGCAATATATTTATTAATGTAACATAGCAATTTAACAAACTTTATAGAGATTTAACAAAGGATTTGAGATGTCAAGGTACACTCAATCATTTACTGCATAAAGGATAGGCTTGAACACACACTCTACCAGGAGATTTTCCTGTTCAGTCACGAGGTCCAGAGCAGACCCTCTTGCTTTCTCAATTCCTTGTTAAAGAAATCTAGGTGTGGCTGGTTTCACACCCAGTCCCAGATCGGGTTTATGGCTGTGACCTTTCCACTGGGCCATGGTGCTCAGAGCAGAGCAGCCCCCCCTGGTTCCTGCATCCCTTGAACCACGGAGGCAAGGAACCCTGCATCGGTCAGTGGTTTCTGTCTCAGGGATGATATACTAACAATCGATCTAAGACATAACATTAGCAAAGATAACACAGCTCAACAAACTGTTGTTAGTCACTTACTAAGGATCTGTTTTGGCAGAGCCTCTTAACATCAAGGCACAAGAAATCACTGCAGCAAGCGAAAGGAAATACTGCAAAGACTGCTATCTGCTGCTGCTCTTTTCTGTGGACACGAACAAAAGTGGAAGACAGAACATGAGCAGAATCAAAGACTATAAAGCCCTGTGAGCACAATTGGAAAATGTTAGAACCATGTTATCTTCTCAGTTTTGTCAGCTGAAAGAAAGAGAAGCCTGAAGTAGATGTGTAATGCACATCATCTGGCTGCGTGGCTGGTGCTGGAGTGAGGGTTTTGTTTTTTACAACAATGGGACTTTTTGTGAAGATTATAACCTGTCTGAGAGGTGGAATCCACCTGTCCAGAAGAGGCTGGGCAATCCATGGCAGGCTGGCCAACGCAGCATGGCAGGATTTAAACTGGAGGACCTGGGGGATAGGGTCCATCAAGGCAATGCCATTATGGACCGAGGCAGTGGAGTTGCTCTGTATGTGGGAGAACAGGAATGTATTGAGCAACGTACTGCAGGGAATTGCTTTGAGGGATTTGGACTGGGGGAGCTCCAGAAGTCCCTTCCAGCCCCTGTGATTCTGGGATTGTGTGATAAAGAATCCCTGCAGTAGGTGTAACCTTGAGAGTCTCCCCTACTCAAGGGGAGATCCAGCCATACATTCTGCTTTGGTACTGGAGAGTGGGAGAGCTCTGGTCTGTTTACTGATTATACGGGTAAGACGACTGGCTCGTAGTCATATCGGATAGTAATTCAGTTCTGAGCTTGGTGGTAGGCGCCCTGGAATCTCGCTTAAACCAGACAGCGTTCAGCACTGCCGTTAGTCTGCTGCTGGCACAGCTGCTGCTGAGCGCAGCGCCGGTTTCCATCAGCTGGGCTGAAAACAGCCGGGATTGCGGTCACCCCCTGCCGGAAAAAGGCTGACGGTGCAATGGTCAGCCGGAAGGAGAACGGGGGGCGGGGGAGACGCGCCCTCACTCTCACCTCTCGCCTTAGGCTGTACGGTTCTGCGTTCCCCTTTGGAAAGATCCACACTTTGAAACCCAACTCCCTTCTTTAAGTGCAAGTTTTGTCTTTAATTCCCCATTTGTTTCGTCGAAAATATTCCCCTCTGATTTCTGAAACAGGAACCTCAGGTCTGCTCCTGGCTAATAGCTGGCAGCAGATGAAGGACATTTCCACACGTCTGTGCTGGTTCTGAAAGCAGTTTTATTCTGCAGGATGAGCACTGGCTGCAGCATTCGTACGTTCTGCCTGGGCGTGGAGCAGCGTAGGTTGGGTTAGCTGGCAATGAATGAGATTTTTCTGCTGAAGTCTGTGGCCTTCATCTGTAACCACAGAGCAGAAAGAGAATGAGCCCTTGCTGGGACAGGAATACCAAAACGTTTATAATGTCTTGTTCTAATGATGGTCCTAAAAACCCAGCACAGGTGACGGGCCACAGACAAAGCAGTGAACGTTGCTGATTTCCAGGAAAAGAGGAAAGGAAAACAGCTCTTGGCATAGAGGAACACCCCCACCCACGCCCAGAACCCCAGGCAGCAACGAGCGGTGCAGCAGAGCTCTGGTCTGGCTGCGTCCGGTGAGGAAGGGACGCTATCTGTACGGAGCTGGTCTGATGAGGATGAGCGAGGATTTGCAGTCCCCTTTGCACAGGCTGCCCCACGTCATGCCGCCCTTGAAATTCAGCCGCAC
>NW_011099785.1:0-1197 GCF_000146605.3 Meleagris gallopavo | reverse complement strand
GAACTGTGTTTTGCTTATTTTTTGTAACAGATGACCAAGCTGAAAATTTCAGTAGATAATCAGACAAGCAGTAATGTGGGATGGATTTTCCACTTGTAAAAATAAAATGTTGTTTGCAATTAAATATACTTATTTACAGTTTTTAAAAGCTAGTATGTCGCTCAATGGGTGGAAAATACTGAATTTCACTCCCAGTGAAAGCACAGCTGTGGTAATATTCTTTACTGTCTTTTAAGAGGCCAGACCCAGTCCTGCAAAGGTGCCATGCAGAGGACGATGGGGGAAGCCCTGTAAGGCAGCAGACTTTGGATCAGGGCCCCCAGTATCTCCTGTTCTGTAGGGCAGAGGGGAATCAGGCTTTTACCCCGTGTTTCCCACCCAGACGTCTGGTTTGCAAAGAGATTCAAACTTGGGAACTGATCTGGCAGAATCAAAACTGTGTCTTTTTAGCCCATTGTGCCCACATACCCCTGCACTGGGGCAGCCTTGAGATGGAGTCAGCTGTTGGTTTTGAATACGATTGATGTAGGTCTAGTCTGCTGCATTAATGAATTGTAGAATTATTGTAAGATAATTCAGGTTGAAGGGACTTGGAGCAGTCTTTTGCCCAACCTCTTGCCCAAGCAGGGTCAGCTGTGAGACCAGAGCAGTTCTCAGCATTTCAAGGCTTAAAAATCATCTCTTCCCTCCCTTCTGCTGGCCTTGCTGCTGTTTGTATTGTGCTGGGGAACACAGCTGCCCCGTGCATGGCCACCTCGTGTCCCCAGGATGTGCCCTGCTGGGAGCTTTGCAAAGGGTTGATCCTCCTCTGCATGTGTGCATGTCCTTCACACAGCCGTCTTGCAGCCTGGGTAACTTGAGACAAGATTGCCTTTTCTTTAAATGCAAAGTGAAGAAACGAGAGGAGGGGAATATTGTTTCATTGTGACTCCATAGGATCTTATGCTGCATTACCCTCTGAACAATTAATGCCCACCTTCCAGTGACAAACAAAAAAGGCAGCTCGCACCCAGCACTACCTGGACTTAGTGGGGATGTTCCTCACAGAGCAGTGCTGTCCTCCACAGCTTGCCAAACATTTTAAATAGGACAGTGCTCTTCCCCTTGAAGTCCTCATACCTTTTGAATGTCAACATCTGCCAGCGTTGGCAATTTTAGTATTGATGTTTTTGTGCCAAGATGATGCGTTGAGAACAG
>NW_011099784.1:0-644 GCF_000146605.3 Meleagris gallopavo | reverse complement strand
AACTTGTTTTTGTCAATAAAATAAGCATGTACAACTCAAACCCCCCTGGGGATATGTGATGATGAGTAAGATGCTCTTTTTCCATCACGACACTTCTGACCCTGACCCATTTTTGTAATGACTCCATGAGAACTTCGAATTTTTTCTTCCTCATTTGGAGCAGAAACTGTTATGATATTTACCTGTGAAAATGCAGCATCCAGAAAACAGATGTAGTTATGACAACTTCTGCAGACCAATTTATTCCAGTTTCTTTGTTTTTTTTCACTCTCAAACTGCCCGAGGGGTACAGCATTAGTTCAGTGCACCATGCTAGGTGCTCTGTAAGCCTGTCCTCTCTGAACAGCTTCCCTGCAGTTAGAGCAAGTGAGAGAGCGACTTCGTAAGTGAAATGGTACTGCTAGAGGATGCCTATTAGTTGTCACTTTAAGTCTTCTTTTCCAGTGGTCTGTTAGTAAATGAAAGTGTATCTTCTTCCTTCACAAAACAGAGCCTCTGAACTTCTCCTTCCAGAGACTGATAGCCTGTCAGGAGGCAGCTGCTGCACCTTGCAGATGCCAATGGACCATGTGATGATGGAGTAGTTTCAGGACCTGGAGGTTCATATACTGTTTGGGTGCAGGCAAAGCTATCTTTGTTCCTGG
>NW_011099783.1:0-633 GCF_000146605.3 Meleagris gallopavo | reverse complement strand
TCCAGGTGGGGTCACACAGGGGCAGAGTAGAGGGGCAGAATCACCTCTTTACCTGATGGTCATGCTCCTCTTAATGCAACCCAGGATATGGTTAGCCTTCTTGGCTGCAAGCACACATTGCCAGCTGAGTCTTTCATCAGCTGACAACCCCAAATCCTTCTCCTCAGAGCTGCTTTCAAGCCATTCTCTGCCCAACCTGTATCTCTGTTTGGGATTGACTGATCCCCATCCTGTGCTGCACCTCCTGCAGGTACACACTTCCAAGCATCAAGAACCAAACTGGCTTGGTCAAAGCAGAGTGGTAATTAATGCTATCCAAGTCAAAGCTGGAGCCCATTTTTCTTGTAGAAAACTTTTTTTGGATATAATGAAGCTCACACACGTCCCATCATGTTTTTACAGATGACAAACGGATTTGCTTATTGCTTTGTACTTTTAAATAATTTGAAGGACTCACAGGAACACATTTCAGCCTTTCTGTTCTTCACAAACTATTCAGAATACGCATTGTTCTGAATAGTTCTTATTCATGACCTGCCACATCTTGGGAACTTCTTGCTGTTAATCTTGCTGTGAAAAATCTATGAGGGTTTTAGGAACATCTGTGTATTTTTAAATTAGCAAATGGCTTTA
>NW_011099782.1:0-1932 GCF_000146605.3 Meleagris gallopavo | reverse complement strand
TGGCTGGCTTGTTGGCAGGGGTTTTTATTTCTTCTAATTGTTAGATTTTGGTCAGCTCATTTTGTGCCACAGCTGTCAGTTTATAAATTATTATAAGCTCCTAATTAAGAACCTGTTTCTAATGGCAAAGCTCTAGCTCACTGAAACATATGTTGCTAGGGAGATAGCTGTAAGCGGTAGAATAAGGGGAACGGATGCAAAATGCTCTTTCAGATTCACTGTTCCTCCTCACTCCCATTCCCTGTCTAAACTCCAGAGATTGATTGTTTGGTTGGTGTTGTCCAATACAGTTTGGTTTTGTTGTGAAGACAGCATTACTGACGCTGCTGCTAAATGGAGTTCTGTTTTCATTTGGTAAATGCAGCAGGGTACACAGGATGGGTTGTGGGTATGCTGTGCATACTGTCCTTTGCTGGTCTTCTCCAGCCTTCACAGCACTACTTTTTGATTCCAGGCTTTGTCCCCTCGGCAACCTTGGGCCCTTCAGGCAACCTGCTTGCTGAAGGTTCTGGTCGTAGCTGTAGGGAGGTGTGCGCTCGGCCAGTAGGAAATCTGAAATTGTGACTGGGAGAGCAGCTGCCCAAGGAGGCTGTGGATGCCACATCCCTGCAGGCATTCAAGGCCAGGCTGGATGTGGCTCTGGGCAGCCTGGTCTGCTGGCTGATGACCTGCACATAGCAGGGGGTTGGAACTGGACGAGCACTGTGCTCCTTTTCAACCCAGGGCATTTATAGTTCTGTGATTCTATAGGGGTAACAGTTGACCTTGGCCAGGAGCAGACCACTAACTTGTGAGCTCACTGTCAGCTTTCAGAGCAATCCAGTCCACAGACCTGTAGTTGCCTTAACTACTGCAGATTGCTTTTGTCTTTCGTTTTTGTGAGGAACGAAGCCATGCAGTTGCTCAAAAATTACTTTTTCTTTCTTTTTTTTCTTCTTGAACTACCCACATTTAATAACCACAGTGTCGAAGGCACAGGTTATTGTGGAGGGAGGACTCGCACAGGAAGCAATCAAAACTCCCTGTGAACTGCAAAGTTAGCAATCTATTTGCACCTCTACTGCAACAAGTCATTAAATTCTGAGGCTGCATGTCTCCAGCTGAGGGGAAAGAGCCAGATGACAGCAGCACCAGGCGTCCCACTGTGCCACTGCGTGTACATCGACTGCAGAGTTGTGGCTTGGGGTGAAGCAGTGATCCTGCAGCACCTGATGGGAGCATCCTTCCTATTCTAAGCTGTTTTGTAATGCAGAGTGTCAGGGTTACAGGAATATATTCCAGCACCAACTTGGGTTCTTTCTGCCTCTTAATTTTGGATGCTTCTAAAGAGGATAGAAAAGAAGAGGTGAACAAAAATTTTGGTGATCATCATGTTTGCATGGAAATGAGAATATCAGAATACCCAAAAATTGCTTTCTAACTTCTCTGGAATGATGTATTACTATGATGGTCCATGATTCTTTTTTTAGATTATCTTCTGCCTGCAAGCAGAGCTGACCCCCATTAAATAGCAAGCAAGATTTCCATCAGTGCCTTTTATAAAGGTTTCTGGTACCGATTGCAGGTATGTCCTTTTCCTGGCCAGAACAGTTCCCTCTTCAGAGCTTTCCCATGTACCCTTGTGTCCTCAGCCTTCAAAGACCAGCATACTCTGCTCATAGGCTTGGCTGGTTGTCACTAGTCATCTTGGAGCTAATTTTTCTTTTCCAGAATATAAGGTCGCCACTGAGACAAAACTTCCCATCCGTGTGCTTACACATAATTGCTCCAAAGAGGGGAAGAAGTTCCCTAGGCAAAAGCACTCACTACTTTCCTTGAAACTGTTTTCTGTAAATAAAACTCTTTCATCTTTGAGCTTAAATATATTTCAACCCCCACTGAGGGTTTTTTCCCCTCTTAGTCCTGGGCCACTCTAAGTTTAAAAAAAAATAA
>NW_011099781.1:0-2494 GCF_000146605.3 Meleagris gallopavo | reverse complement strand
CATGTTAAGCTTTTCATCCACCACGGCCCCCAGGCCCTTCTCTGCAGGGCTGCTCTCAAGGACTGCTCCCCCCAGTCTGTATATACACCTGGGATTCCTGACCAGGATAAGTGAGAAGTCTACTGTGCACTACTGTAGTAGAAAGGTTTCAATTAACCCACGGTTCTTGTCAGAAAGACAGGTACATATGTATCTCACAAAGCACTAAAGTATGGACAAGAGACTTTCTCATGGACCATCTGCCCAGAATCTTTAAACAGGGAGATTTTAATAGGCATCAACATCAGTGAGTGTATACAACATTAGAACAGAAACTGGTTCTTCTGTCTTTTCTAGGCAGAAGACTGACAAACATCCATGCATTTATGATTTGAAATTGATATTCAGCTTCACCATTTCTAGGATCAGACAGCAGGCCCTCTTCTTTTGGAGGGCAAAGTGCTCCAAAAGCAAAAACCACTTCCATGAGGTACTGTTCCTGTAGCTCTTGGGGAATTATGGATTCTATTTCTCCCCTTACTGTTGTCCTATAAACTCCCATTCTCAAGGAGGAAAGGAGCAAGACTGTGAAAAACAACCATTCATGGAGTTAATCTGGTACTGATTTCAAAGACCTAAATTAAGTAGAACAGCTGTAACTTTACCTTGCCATATGTGCAGTGTGAGGCTATTCTTAATTTCATTTTAGATGTACTGCTAGGAAAGAGACAGGTGGCAGAAGCTGTAGCAGAACACAAAGAAATGAAACTTTCTATATATCACACACCAACATTATGAGTTACAGTATGCAAACAACACAGGAGTACAGATGTCCAAGGACTTCAGTGCAGTTTCAAGGCCTTTCAGGGTATGCAAGGACAATATGAAAAAGCAGTCAAGGGGGAGACAGTTCTGTACCATCTAAACTCATGAGAATCCTTGAGAAAGGAGAGATCAGTGGCGATGGCCAGAAAGTAAAGTACTATAACAGAAACATGGATTTCCTAGAGGGAAGTTGCAGTTGCTGCTGTCCCCTCAAGTAACAGATCTCAGGTTGCCCCTGCTTTTTCTTTTGTAGTGATAGCTGTCAGAAAGGCTCTCTACAGTTCTACAGCTTTAAAGAAAATCTTTTCAGCAGAGGGAGCTTACTGTTTTTCTGTAGAAATGGCTTTTGGTGGTCCTCTCAGGAGAAATTCATGCAGACAGTACAGAAAAAAGCTCAGTCTGAAGTGATTATGTGCTCTTTAGAAAACTGCCACTGTACCCTCTGCTCAATTGAAGGGCATGAAGGTGTAAATCTGGTTCAGACCATTCATTTTCATCGCTTGCTACCAACTGCAAATGGTATGATTCTTAGCAGTTCCTTCCTAGCATACATCAGATAGGACAGAAATCAGAGACATTATATAGCATAAGAGTCATACAAAAAAAAAAAGTCACCTAGCCCGCATCTTATTTCTGAGTGGCGAAAGAGCAGAGCAGGCACACAGAGACATTTCTTAAACCTGCCCCAGCAGGGCATTTGCTCTTTGATAACCTTCTTGAGTGCCAGGACAAGAATGCCTGTGCTTAGTATTCATCAACAAGCTCCTCTTTCAATGGTTTCTCCAACTGCTGCACAGGCACAAACGAGAAGATCCACAGCAGCTAGTAGCAGTGAGTTGGGGGATATCAGCAGATCTGAAGCAGTACTTTCCTCTCTATTTTAAACAACAACAACATCTGCCATTTCCTAGTTTAATTTTTTGGTCCCTTGTTTCTGCATCAAAATAAAATGCACTTTAAAGAGACTTCTCCATTCTCCACTAACATAACTCACTACCCTGCTCAACTCGGACACATAACACTATTTCTGTAATTTGCTTCCCAGCCAATTATTCTCTCGTGAGAAAAGCTTCCTTCTCAACCTAAGGCACTCCAGCTCCTGCCAGGCCCTGTAACAACAGATCTTGCTCCTGACTGAGAAGAATTGTTTTGTCCGTGGTCTGTACTTCAAGTTTATGCTCCTTTTCATTTCCCTCATTAGACTCAACCACAGTTATTAGGTGTGCCTTCTTACTTTTAATAAATTCCTCATCCTGATATGAACCATATTGAAAATGTTTCCTTACTGCTGCTGTTTTTTCCCCCCCCCTACTTTCCTAAAAACTTTCTTTCCTAAAGGTAGGAGGCATTACCTAGCACGGAAGCTAAACAATCCTTCTACGAACAGGTGATCCACGTACCTGGTGGATGAGGGTATGGCTGGACATAACCTACCCAGAATTTAGTAAAGCCTTTAGTCTCACATCTGACCCGTGGTTGAGACAGATGTGCAGTCTGCTGGGTAAAACAGCTGGAGGGCCAGGCTCTGAGCATAGTGCTGAATGGAGGTCCATCCAGCCAGCGGCCATCACCGGGGTGCTCCCCAGGGATTGGTACTGGAACCAGATATGTTTAATATCTTTGGTGATGATCTGGAGGAGAGGATTGAGTGCACCCTCAGGAAGTTCTCAAATGACACCAAGCTGGGAGG
>NW_011099780.1:0-1414 GCF_000146605.3 Meleagris gallopavo | reverse complement strand
GATGCTGCCAGCAGGAATGGATGCATCCTTTGATAAATATTTACTAAAGAACAACAGTGTGCAGAGAACAGTATGTGCAAAACTACTATCTTTCCTTAACAGTCTCTGTCTTACATAAGGCTGACAACAATGTATTCTGGAGTTCAACATTCAGTAGAGAGCTGTAAAGGAATATTCTCAGATTTTCCTGCCAGAATCATAAGGCTTAGTACTGTTTCTGTTGAAGTCAGTAGGAAAACTTTTATAGATTTCAGCATGGCAAGACCAGGCCTCTGATCTTCTTTTCAAGGCTTTCAGCCTTGGCTTTGCTGAGCACAGGTTAGTTCTGAGGCAGAGAGTAGTTGTGTTTGATGGATGACGCAGACATACTCTGCAAATCATGGTGTAGTCATGCTCAGTGCGTCTGAGCAGCTATTGAGGGAATAATAACATTTTAAATTTAGCATATTATATTATATTTTATATTAGTTGTGTATCTAATAAATAGATGCATAGTTCATAGGAAGAATAAGTCTTAAACCACTGATTATCCACACTAAATCCAAGCACTCATTTTAGCCTGAAACTTTAGAGCATATTTCCCCAGACATGAGGAATCAATCACAAGACATCCTGGAAAGGTGATGAACTTGCTTTGTGCTGCAGAGGTAATGGGAAACAGTCAGCATGCACGCAATGGATACCTTGACTGAAAGCAAAGGTGATTGCTACCAAGCAACTACGTGCAGGACAAAATGGAAGTGGGAAAGGTAATCAATTAAATTTAAAGTGAAAAATAAAAGTAACCACACTGTCTTATTTGATGAGACATCTTTGGGTAATGATTTAGCCTTAAACTTACGAGAATGCAAAAAATGATCAAAATGAGAAAAATATCAAATATTTTAGCCATATTAAATTTCTGTTTTAAACGAATCAACATTCTCCCTTCCCATCCTTCTACAGACATGATCAGTTGAATGCTTGGATAGTTTCCCCCCTCCCTCAAGCTTTCCCATCATTTATCACTATGAAAGAAAGTAGACAGGCTAGAGGCAGGAAAAACTTCCACTGGGATTTCTGTCGAGCGTCACAGAGAAAGGCTGCATTTACACTTAGTGCTAGAAGTGAGCACATGCCTGTCACACAGACTTTTGAATGGATGACCCTTAGTATTTCTACATTTCTTCATTTGGAACATGCAAGAAGAGAGGGGGTTTAACTGTTTGTATAAATGTTGCCTAAGCACTTCAAAGCTGGGCGGTGTTAATGCAAGCAGACTGCATGGATGTGCATGGAAAAGCAAAAGAGCAAATCTCAGCCTTCAACAAATACTGCACATTTAGAGAGAAGCAAGTGAGTGCCCCTGTGGATCCTCTGACCATTTGCCCCAGTGTGACACAGGTGGGAAGAAGCAGGGTTGGTCACCGGATGG
>NW_011099779.1:0-486 GCF_000146605.3 Meleagris gallopavo | reverse complement strand
GGGGAACACTGGGATTGGGTTCACTGAGCATCTGTGGGCCCATCTGCTCCCAGGACCTGGGAGCTCGTCCATTGGGATTTGCAGAGACATGCACGAGCATCCCCAGTGTATGGGCACTTCTTTCCATGCAGAAAGCCCCAAAGCTACAAGTCTGCTTAGGAATAATCCCCTGTTCCTTTCCCTGTGCAGGGAGAGGGTATCTGGCTCCTCTTCCCTCCCCAAAGAATTATTTGAGGAGATGTCTGTGAGACATCCCTGCAAGCACCTCCTCCCCCAGAAGCATTTTCCTCCCTTGTTTGCTCTGTGAGTGAGCAAAGGCCTCTGGATTTTGCCCACAGATAAGACAAAGCAGGTGCAGGAGGAGCATGCTGCCAGCTCCACTGCTCCTACAGCTCTATGTGGCTTCCTGGTTTGCACAGCACAGGGCTGATGGCTGTTAGGATTGGAAACCTGAGGCTGTAGGGGTTATTCAGGTTGCAGGAATTT
>NW_011099778.1:0-484 GCF_000146605.3 Meleagris gallopavo | reverse complement strand
CAACACATGGAGTGCTCAGGGCTCATAGGTATCACCTCAACTGCTTCTCTGAGATCTCCCACTCTCTCCTACCATGGATATGGATGTGGGTACCATCAGCAAGGCAAACACATGCAGCTCTTACAAGTGTACTGTTCCACTGCAGGCACACTGATTTGGTGTTCTGCCTTCCTATCCTGACTGCTAGACCTGCCTGTGTTGTTGTGGTTCTAGCTGTTCCTTAAGTATTTCCTGCTGTTCTGTGGTTAACATACAGGACGTGCTGTGTGGAGTCCTTATCAATATTCCCTGAGGCTCTTTGAAGCTAGCTGCTCTAAAGGGGAAAAAAAACTCAACCCTTTATCACTCCTATCTCAAGTGCATACCATCTCCTCAAGGGCTCCTCTGATGTACTGATAAGATCAGAATGCCTCTAAATATCTGATGTATGTAATTATGCTGAGCATGATTCTGAAGATTGGGAGTGCTGCGGTATTTGCTCATG
>NW_011099777.1:0-769 GCF_000146605.3 Meleagris gallopavo | reverse complement strand
TGGGAGGGAGCCGGGGACAGCTGAGTGCGGCGCGAAGGGAGGACAAGGGCATTATCACCCCAAGCACGTTAGCAGGGTGACAGCTGCACGTGGCAGAGGCACATCTGCTGCGGGAATGCTCTGCACTCACCTTCCTCCTCCTCAGAGACACGTCCCTTCTTTTGGGGTGGGGACGGCACCCATACAGGCCTTGTCCGTGCCATGGCCCTTGCTGCAAGGCAGGGCTGGAAGGTTTGGGTTGTGGCACACTGAGGCACACTCACCCCCTGTTCAGAGACTAGTGCAGTCCCACTGGGCAAAGGCAGAGGCTGGCCTCGCAGGAGCTGTGCCGCTGGTAGAGTTCATGGAAGGTTCCCTCTTCCCAATTTGCAGGTTTGTTCTCTTCCAGGACCCTGACAGGAGTGCTGGCTCTGCATTCGCGACCACTGCCTGGTGACTGACTGCCCAGTCCTTGGCTCCCGGCCCCCACTGCTGTGCCACCCTACGCCCCCTGCATGCAGCTGCAGGATCCCGGTTCCCTCCTGCAGTAAGCTGTCAGCGCATCTCTGGTGACGAAGGCTGCTTTGGCTTCCTGCTGGGCCAGGACCGCCTGGGGCTGCACGGCACTGATGCTATCCTGCCATGTGCCGCATCAGTCGGGAGGGCAGCTGAGCTCTGCGCTCTGTCCTGCAACGCTTCTGCTGCACACTCTGCCAACATGTGTGAATGCATGTGGGGGGGAGAGATCGCGTCTCAGCATCAAGAATCTCCACTTCCAGGAGTGTTGGAG
>NW_011099776.1:0-869 GCF_000146605.3 Meleagris gallopavo | reverse complement strand
TGGCTCCTCCTCTGGGTGCAGCCGTGCAGAGGTAAGTGCCAGCTGCCTTGACCAGCAGCGCGAGCTGACCTAGGGCCAGTGAGCGTCCCTGAGATCCCTCTGGGAAGGAGATTTCTTTCTAAGTACCACTGAAACAAGGGCAGTTTAAGTTCTTTGCAGAGAGGGTGGTGAGGTGCTGGAACAGCTGCCCAGAGAGGCTGTGGATGCCCCGTCCATCCCTGGAGGTGTTCAAGGCCAGGCTGGATGGGGCCCTGGGCAGCCTGGGCTGGTGTGAAATGTGGAGGTTGGTGGCCCTGCGTGTGGCAGGGGGTTGGAGATTTGTGATCTTTCAGGTCCCTTCCAACCCTGGCCATTCTGTGATTCTGTGATTCTGTGATTCTGTGGCAGTAGTTGCTGAAGTGCATGGATCCTGTGCTTTATTCTGTGTCCCTCTGGGTGGACGAGTGTATCATAATTGTCCAGGACAACCGAGTTTATGGCAGCCCAAGTTATATGCCTGGTTATATTTCCAGACAATGAATTATCCTTCTGTGACCCCTTGCTCACCAGCACGGTGCTCTTGCTGTGCTGGTAGCCCAGCTGCTAATGGTGGCACACAGAAATCCCCAGAGCACAGCCAGACTCCTCAGGGTCATCCCTGGGGACCCTGGTCAAGCAGGGTCTGATCCTCTGGGTTGGGGCGATCCTCAGGATCAGCTCGGTGCTTCCTGGGAATCTGGAGAGCCCTGGGGATGGTAGTGAGTCTGGAGATGTAGAGACAGGCAGTGGGAAGTCTCCCACCTCAAATCTTGTGACTGTGCCAGCCTGGGGGTCTAGGGTCCCCCAGTTTGGGGCCTGGATCTCTTGTGACATATCTCATGTTGATGTTT
>NW_011099775.1:0-565 GCF_000146605.3 Meleagris gallopavo | reverse complement strand
TCCAACTGTCTCACCGCTGTAGCGATGGCCTAAAGTTAGAAGGTAAGCGTATTTTTGAAGGCATGGTGCAAATGTCTCTCGAACAAAGACAGGCATGGAACATTAACCAACTCAGTTGGAAGCCTTTACCCTCAAGTAAAGAAATTCTGTGTTGTGCTGAGGATGCGCAGGAAGCTGGGAGGGGACAGAAACTTAAACTGGCCAAAGGGACATGCCTTTTCCAACCTCAGTGATCCTCTGATTCTCTGATTCTCCGATTCCCTGCCCTGCGGCATCCTGCTGAACAGTGGACCTGGGGTGAGGTGACTGAGGGCATTTCCACTGCTGGGTGAGTGGTTGGGCACTGGTCAACTGGCAGCGAGCAACTGCATTGTGCAGGACCTGTTGTGTTTTGTTCTTTTGCCGTTAGAGAACAAGGAAGAGCAAGTGTAAGGTGCGTGAGCAGGTGTTTGAAAGAGCGTGGCTCAGTTTTCTTTTGCACTGCGAGGATGAGGTGGCACTGGAACAGGCTGCCCGGAGAAGTTGTGGATGCCCCATCCCTGGAGGTGATCAAGGCCAGGTTGGG
>NW_011099774.1:0-1389 GCF_000146605.3 Meleagris gallopavo | reverse complement strand
GCTTCTCATCGTGCAGTATGTGCACTCCTGGACATGCAGCTGTTATTAATGTAAATGCTCACTGCCTATGGAATGCTCGTGTCTTGATAGGTGTCATAGGTGGGTTGGTGCCCACTTACAGTAATGAGTAACTTGATTTTGATTAAAAAAATAAAAATCAACACGTGCCTTTTTCAACTGTCTCTGAAAATTATGTTTGATTTGAAAGCATGTCAAGTCCAAGTTTCATTTTTGGAAAATAGTGAACATGATGTCACTCTTAAAATGATTTTTCTTTAGATGCTTAGATATCCAATATTTGACGTAGGCTTAATTCCTTTGTGTTAAACTTATCAGCATGTAGGAATTATTCCATGCCTTTTCGAAAAGCTTTTATTATTTTCCTCTGTTTATTCATTTTAAGCTATTTTTCTCACTCTTAAGCCTACCAACAAAAGATGGCTTGGAGCAACATGGGGAAAAAAATTGAATCAACAATTGAATGGGAAGTTTCTGTAGGTGCATTCTGTGCTGTTATCCTCAGATAACAGTTTAAAAAGGTGTTTTTTAATTGTTGCTCCTATCTAAAATGAGCACTGTCTGATTTTTTCAGAGGATAAATAGAAAATAAAACTGTATTTGCTGTGCCTCACCTGTGCCCAGAGGCAAGAAGCCCTGATGCTTGCAGCCTGCTGCAGGTGCTCTGCATCCCCAGCCATCTGCTTTTCCTTTACACACACCGAGAGCATTGTGTGTAAGCCCTGCTGAGCTCTTTGCTTCCCTGTCTTGCAGCCAGTTGTGGGTTGTGACTGCTTGTCACCACTGATATGGTGGTGATGTCAATGTAATGATCTGCTGCTAGTTGCACGTGTTTCCTATGGGTTTGCATCTCCCAGGATATGGGTTCTGCTGTTGGGCAGCTCCAGCCTGGTGCCCTGCTCTGTGGGTGCCCTTTGGACCAGGTCTCTCATCCTTCTGAACCAGTGGTGGCACATCCCTGCTTGAAGTTTTCCATTGCACTGCCTCCACGATGCCTCTTTGTTCAGGTCATTAAAACACTGAGTAAATCAAAAGCTCAGCTTCTTTTTTTTCCCTGTTCCCTCTCTTAATCTTGGCATAAGACATTCTCAACAGATTTGAGCTGGCTGCTGCTCATCTCATGCTGTCCTCTGGTGAGGGGATCACAGCCATGTATTTAGTCCCATGTGTCCTGAGGAATGAGGAGTTACAGGGGGCTGGTGCAGGAGTTCCTGCTGAAGAACTGCATTCAGAGTGTCAGAAATCACTCTTGTATGTTGTCCTCAAGCTTTCAGCTTCTTGTGATGCCCTGTCAGCCAGTCCATCCAGTGCACTGAGGGGTGTGGGATCCACCCCTGCGACAGCACTTTGAGATGTGCATCATTTACCTGT
>NW_011099773.1:0-1739 GCF_000146605.3 Meleagris gallopavo | reverse complement strand
TTGCTCCTAGCCAAATTGTTGCTCATATTGCAGTTTTCTTCATTTTTTCTTTTTTACCAGAGATTATTCAGCTCCTGAACCTTCTGGACTCTGACATTTGTCATTATATTAAAAGCTTAGAAGAAAATAAAACACTTTTTCTCATGAGTGAAATTCAGACAGACAAATCCAGCTGTTGCATGTAAAAATAACTGCAGATGTCCTCAACTATAAAAGCTTTTCACATGTTGTTATAGCAACAGAAATTCAGTAGAACTTTAAGATTAGATGTGGTCTGTTTTTTATATGGTGTTTTTTTCCAAATTGTAGTTTGAGAAGCATCCCAAATAATTAGCTTTTTTGCTTTCAGGTTACATGGAAAGAACGTATGCAGTATATTATAAATTTCAACTTGCAGGTTATTTCTGATGTTTTTGCATGATCTGAAACATGAGCTAACTTCTGTTAATGTGTGGTCAGCTTGAAATATGCTTCACGTTACCTGCGTGGCATTCTGAGCATCTCTTGATGTGGGACACCTGTAGCATTATGCACACGCAGGAGATTGCAGAGTCACACTCCTAAAAGAGATACTGCATTGTGGCTGAAGGTTTGGAGATGTGTTGAGGAGTTTACTCAGATACTTTGCTTTTAATGACTGGGTTTTTTGACTTCAATATATAAATACTATTCCATGATTAATGGATTTCTGTAGCAAGTGTCAAAGCAGTGAGCCTCACAAAGTGAGCCTCTGTTCTTCATCAGATCTGCACCAAGATGGTTTGCATCTGGTGCAGTGCCCTGTGGTTCCCTTCCCTAAGTTTTGAGCTCTGACACGTGACAACAAGGCAGGATTTCAGTAGAAAATCTTGTCATTCTGAGTACTTATTGTTATCATTGTTCTTCTGTGTTTTAGGCCATTGGGTTTGTAAGATGCCTCCCGTTACTGGCTTCCATTTCTATCTGTGCTTTATCTGGGCCAATTTAATAATAACATCAACAACATTTAAATTAAAATCCCGTATACCTACCTGTGGAACTAGCCTGAGTGGCAAATTGCTATTCTTTTCATGCTGTTAAAGCTTAACTTTTCTCGTCCTTCTCTTTTTTCCCTTTGACTGTCAATTTAAATATTTAAACTGTGTGCTCTTTGGGTCAGGAAACTTTTTCTGCTGTGCATAGTAACTATTATTTGAAATTCTTCTGGAATATAAGAAATAACCATTCAGACACTGAGCCTCCTGATCACTCTTGGTTTTTTTCCTGTACGTTCATAGGGGACTAAAGTAAAAGCATTGCCACTGAGGAGTGTGTGTTAAGTAAGCCCTTCATTTCCAGTCACCACCACACTGCTGTTAGCACCATTTCTTGCTTTGTGCTTTGCTTCGTCCTGCTGCTTCATCCTGCTCAGCCATTGTGCTCTGCCTCCAAGCTGCCCTGCTTGGCATGCAGATCTCTAATTGCTGTACTGCTGTTACTGAGATGGTGAATGGAGGGAATGGTTACGTACCAAACAGCTCTTTAGATCTGCTTGCAACAAGGGTCAAAACCTGAGGCGAGCAAAGCATGGAATTATCTTTCAGAATTTTCAAAGGAATCTTGGTTACAGAAAAACCTGAAGTTTTCTGCTTAGACTTGAAGTCCCAACCAAGTTAAGATTTTGTTTCTTCAAGTGTACACAAATCCTGAGTAAGCACAGAAAGCCATGACTTACTCATGAGATTTCCACCAGTGTTTAAGACCTGGTTCGTATCAGGGTA
>NW_011099772.1:0-998 GCF_000146605.3 Meleagris gallopavo | reverse complement strand
GAGCCCTTTGCTGCTGCGCAGCATGGGGACACTGTGGGAACTGGACATTCCCATTCCCAATGGCAGAGGTAGAGGTGCCACCAATTTGCCTTTTCCCAGCCTTGCTCACAAATGTCAGCACTGTAGGGAAAGGTTGCCAGTTCTTATGGCCAAAGCTGAGAAAGTCTGAGTTGTGTGTTCTAAAGCTTCTTGGTTGGCCCAAGGAACTGATGGTGAGAGATAAAACTTGATGAAGAGGTAATGTTTTCCCAGCGCAGTGCTTCATTCCAAAAAGCAGGACACACAATAGATTTTGTTTATGTGCGTGTCCTTTGCTTCTTATTTCTATGCATAGTGCTTTGAGCTAATTGTACATTGCCAGGCATTGCCAAAGAGCTCCCTTCTGCCGTGCTGCCCATCAGCTTGAATATGTTTGTAATGTAGTGCAGGTACACATAGCATACATGAGCACCTCTACATGAAGTGTGAGAGCCTGACTGTAATGAATCTGTATTGTGAAGGTGGTCAGTAGATCAGTAGATGCTCCCAGCATCACCAAGAGCATCACAGAGAGATTTGCCCCAGGGAGACATCCAGAGTTGAACTCTCTCTGCTGATTAGGAAGCGAAGGGTATCAGCTGTGCTGAGGCTGAGAACCTTTATGGAATGCAGACAAGGCCAACATTCTCCATGCTCAGTTCCCAGGCTGCATGTGGGGGAGAGGGGAGTCTCAGAAACCACTGCAGAAGGAGGGGCACTGAGCCCCATCGCAGCGCACAGCAACGCTCCTGGCTCACACAGAGCAGCTCACTGCGGGCAGGGAGAGATTTACCAACAAATAATTGTCATTTGCTAACCTTGTCGTGGCAATCTTTGCTGTATGTTTTCTTTTTCTCTTTTTCCAGAGGCACTCTGAATGTTGAATGCCAGCATCTGTTACAGACCGGAAAACAAGTAAACACTGATATTCCTGGTGGCTTTGGAAGAGCATTTAACACTTAGCTTTCTACACTTGCCTT
>NW_011099770.1:0-318 GCF_000146605.3 Meleagris gallopavo | reverse complement strand
TTGGGAAAGTTAGGGACAGATTTAAAATAAAAGACACTTACTGTCTCTCACCCAGCTGACTGAGTGGGAGCAGTAACAAGACCAAGAGAGTATTTTCAGTGATCAGAATCCCAATCAATTAGCATTAACTCAAACAAGTCAGTGTCTTGTCTCCAAGCTTGCAGACGTAATTTATTACAGAAGATTTTTATTAAATAAAATAAGCCTTGCTGTCCACACCTGAGCAACTCTGTCAAGCTCATCAACCCTGCACTACTAAGCATTACAGGGATGTGGTAGCAACTTTCCAATCTCTTTAGGTTTCTGCTTTTTACACTG
>NW_011099769.1:0-408 GCF_000146605.3 Meleagris gallopavo | reverse complement strand
ATGTGTGTGAGTACGGCACCTTCATTATTTGGGCATTCTCCCAGCTCCGCTGCTCGGCCCCTCTTCCATCAGACACACAAAGGGGAAAACAAAGGACATCCCCCCACACAGCACCGAACAGCCAACGCCGGACTACTGTGTGTAATTACATTCGTGCCGTTCCCTTTTCTTAAAAAAATACAGTTCTGTACGCTGGTAGGAGAACAAAATTAAGGGGAAAAATTCCATTTCTGGTGTGCTTTTTTTTTCTTTCTTTTCAGAGCGCTATTAATACAGCACTGCCACATGAGTCACTGCTGTGCTGCTTCTATAAAAATACCCTCCAACACATCGCTGTGCCTTTTCCCATGTACTTTTTCCTTCTTCTCCTCTTCCAGGATGGAAAAAAAAAAAAAGATAATTTAGAAG
>NW_011099768.1:0-365 GCF_000146605.3 Meleagris gallopavo | reverse complement strand
TGATCCCTTAGCTGAGGCAGTGATGCTGGGCTGGGAGCTCCGGAAGGAGGGTCTCACATTCCAGCAGAAAGGAATTCAACATTATCAAATGTTCCTTTTTATCCATTTAGTTTTGGCGACTGTCCTTTTATAGCTGCCAGTCAGGGAGCTGCAGGACTTGGTCTTGCTTTCCAGTTTTGAGGAGGATGTCTATCAGCTACACATGTAAAATAATGCTAATGCTGAAATTTCCAGTCATGGTTTCAGGATGCAGTACCTTCCAATCTCAATTTCACCTGCCCTCTGGGCCTTTTTTGGGGGGGAGTTATATTCTGTGCAGTGCTGTGATATCTATGTGTCACTGAGTCCCTCCTTCTCTTTCATAG
>NW_011099767.1:0-361 GCF_000146605.3 Meleagris gallopavo | reverse complement strand
CCATTGGGACAGACAGACACACGCACATCAGTGCAGTTTGGTGTGCAAATCTGAGTGAAAAGCATCATTTGCAATAGGCAGCCTGGTCTAGCATTAAATGGGGAGGTTGGTGGCCCTGCATGTGTCAGGGGGGTTGGAGCTTCATGATCCTTGAGGTCCCTTTCAACCCTGGCCATTCTGTGGTTCTGTGATTTGCAATTATATTAATTAAATACCCCTGTGTGGTAACTGTTGAACCCTGGCCTGAACCACTGATTGAGCACCTGGGAAAAGGACCTGGTCAGCCCTGAGAGCACAGGTGAAGCTAATTCAGCTGTGCAACCAGAAAGGGTAGAGCTTGGCTGCACCTCCCTTGGATCCC
>NW_011099766.1:0-604 GCF_000146605.3 Meleagris gallopavo | reverse complement strand
TCATGCTTGCCTGGAAGGAATAAACAGCAAAGGGTTGGTGCCCATTAGGTTTCCACAGTTGTGGTTTGCCTTTCCCTGTCCCATCAGCACTGGGATGGGAGCACTCCTGCTTGCCCTGAGTGATGGGAGACACCTGTGTCCCTACAGGGGAAGCCCCTAAATTTAAGGGCAGAAAACAGAGGGTGATGGTGGACCCAACCCATCTCCAATGCCTTTGTTTCAGCTTCCCTTTGTGCCGGGCAGACTGCTGGCCCCGTGCCATGGGGTCTGTGTTTTGTCACAGCATCCCTTGCTGAACCCCCTTCCGGGCATGCAGGGATGCTCAGGGTGCTGTGGGGCCTGGCTCTGCCCCTTGGCACTGACACCTCTGTCCCTATGGGGCACAGGTCACATCCCTACCATGAGCTGCACATAATAGCAGTGTGGGGCTGGGACTGTGCACCCAGCACACTGTGTACACTGTGAGTCATCCCTGGAATGCACTTGTAACCCTATGCCTTTTCTGTTAGTTTATCATTTTCTCTCTCTTTTTTTTCTTTCCTTTTCTTCTCTTTTCCTTTTTCTACTTACCTTTCCTTTTCCTTTTTCCTTTTCCCTCTCCTCT
>NW_011099765.1:0-347 GCF_000146605.3 Meleagris gallopavo | reverse complement strand
TGAGAGTTTAATTAGGAGAAGTGTGGTAGAAAGGACATCTGAAGGAAGGTTGGGCTTGCACTGCCCTACCTGAAACCCCAGACCAGCTGCCACCTGAACACTGTGCTTCTGCACTGCTGGAAAGAGACGAGTAGACAACTCAGCCACAGCACCTTGGAAATGAGGTTTCAGCAGCTTTGTGCCTTGCTGCTCCCATTTTGCTGTTGAAAAAAAACCACAGCTAATATTTCCTATACACATAGATAGCAGCAAGGTAAATTTTGCTAATGCTTCTGTCCTCTCCTGGGTTTTCAAGAAGTCAGGTGCACACACACGAGTAGCTGCAACAGACCCTGCACAGACTTCAG
>NW_011099764.1:0-411 GCF_000146605.3 Meleagris gallopavo | reverse complement strand
TGTTGGTGTGCCTGCACACAGCACGTACACCTGAGCAATAGAGACTCACAGATGCTGTGTGAGTACATGGGCACGTACAGATTTGGTAAATGCTGTATGCACGCATCTACTCGCTGTAGATTTTTAATTCCAAGTGTATCAGCAATAGGAGTACGTGGTCCTGCTCCCTCTGCATCTGGGTGCCTCGAGCACAGTGATGAGAGAAAAGCTTCACCTTTTCCTCTCGTCCTTTTCGTTGCTGTGCTGACATCGTGGTGGTGCCACTTGGAATCAAGCATCCAAAATCCCTCCGTGAAAGATCAATGACACTGTGCACAAGGCTTCGGGTCCTGTGTTGGTGCAGTGCCAAAAAAAAGAGAGCCACTGGTCTCACCTGGCTGCTGATTGCTGCTTTCTTGCTTTGGGTTCAGC
>NW_011099763.1:0-414 GCF_000146605.3 Meleagris gallopavo | reverse complement strand
ATTAGGTTGTCATTTAGGAAAAATCCCTCTTTCTAAATAAGCCATTAGAGCACAAACCTATTAGCAACATGTGGGATGAGGCAGTATTTTGTGTTTTAGGATTATTCTGTTGGGCAGTTCCTATTTAATTTGCTAGGAAGCGCAAATCTCATTACTTTTCTTTCAACTAAATCTAATCCAGGGCATGAGATTTTTGTGAATAGGTTTGGATGGGGAGGGAAAAGAAATACGGCTGTGTAACTGATTGTAATTGCTATTACTTCCCAAAGGTAAAAAGACTGGGAGCTTTTTTCCCTCAGTGGTTCTCCGTGTTTGCACACAAGGAGTAAATTGGCCTTTGCATGGACACAGTCGTTGCTGCCTCTGAAATGTGAAGTGTTTGCAAAGGCGTCTGGTGGGGAAATGCCTATCACA
>NW_011099762.1:0-349 GCF_000146605.3 Meleagris gallopavo | reverse complement strand
GTATGCTGTGCAGGCTCAGGACCTGCTTTACCCAAAGCAAAAGCCATATTCTTTTGAGTATGGTCCCTCCTGTGTCATACGGTATCCTCAGCACAGCTGTCACTGTAAAATCAGAGTGCAGGTTTTAAATGAGTCTTTGTACAGGAAGGTTGGAGGCTCAGCAATGGAGGGGAGTGGGGAAGCACAGAGACCTGTGTCTCTTGAGCCTAACAGTTTGGATACTCTGGCTTATTCCTACAACCTGACATGTGATGGAGGCAGTTTCAGATGCCTTATATCCTCACATGAGCTGAGAGTGATTTTTTTTTTTTTCCCCCCTATTTCTTTAGTATTGGTGTAGATAAAGGTT
>NW_011099761.1:0-791 GCF_000146605.3 Meleagris gallopavo | reverse complement strand
GTGGTCTCTGACAGGCTGTACAACAAAGGGTAGGAGAAACGGCAAACCCCGTCCTGTGGAAGCACTGCTTGTTTCCATCAGTCACTAGATCTGGAGCAGTGCAGTTGCTCTCTGTGCATGACTGATTTCTGCAGGTTCCCCTGAACCCTTGGGCTCTGGCACTTATCCATGTGCTGTCTCAGGGAAGGTCTCTTTGTGAGCTGTGCCCATGG
This sequence comes from Meleagris gallopavo, assembly GCF_000146605.3. NCBI lineage: Eukaryota > Metazoa > Chordata > Aves > Galliformes > Phasianidae > Meleagris > Meleagris gallopavo. The sequence continues at coordinate 579 of NW_011099761.1, read as the reverse complement.
CTGAGTCACAAGGTGAGGAGGATCGTGCAGCCAAGCAGGTCTCTGAGTCATGTAGGGCATTCAGGGCCAAACTGGGATGGGTTTTTCTCCACTCCTGTCTGAGATGGAAGGTAGTAGAACCTCTCTGGTGGCTGCGTGGCGGCCGGTAGGGCTGGGTCGCTCCCTGCTGAGATGAGCCCTACAGTGCTACTGCCCTGCAGTGCTGCTGGCATCCTGCACCCTCTGTCTTGAAGGCTCTAGGTATCTGCTGTGGAGTGTGGTTCTCATGGTGTGCGATTTCCATGGAACTGCTGGAGTGAGTGTCATAAAATATCCTAATTTGGAAGGGACTCATAAGGGTCATCGTGTCCTGGGGTGGGCAGCCAGCTTCTGCCTGCAGATAAGCAGAAGGAGCTGCAGGTTCACAGCTCTGCCTGACATGGGTGCCCAGCATGGAAGTGTCTGCGTTTAGGAGCAGGAAGAACCTCATGGCAGTGGTGGGGAGGCACCTGGCTGTGTTGGAGCTTGCTGGTGTTTGGTTCTGAAAGCCAGCACACGCAGTGAGGGAGCTCAGCAGGGAGATGTGGGCAAACCCCCTCC
>NW_011099760.1:0-631 GCF_000146605.3 Meleagris gallopavo | reverse complement strand
TCATCGCTGACATTGTATTTCCTACTACTATTCACATACTTTTCTTACCGTACGAGGGCGTGCACCACCGCCTTTCTTTCTTTGTTGTTTCTTTTGGAAAGTGTGTAGCTATCTGTCACAGAACTTCAGGTGCTGCAGTTATTCCTCATGTCAATCATATTACAGCTTTCTGATTGCACAATGGCCTCTAGTTCATCTTTTTTATTACCTATGTTGCATGTGTTAGAGTATAGGCAGTTGAGCTGGGTTTCCTTTCGATTGTCAGCAGGCCTAATAGTGTCTTGAGCATGTTCAGGTGTTACCACAATTACTAACATCACAGCAATCGCCGCATTCTTCCTCCCACTTCACTGAGATGCAAGAGTGTGGATTTTCACCAGCTCTTCCCTCTCCTACAAGGACAGGTAGCTTATCTAGAGGTTCCATTCTAGTTATCGTGGTTAAACCCCTACCCCCTTTGTAACTATATTCATGCTCTGTCAAAGAACATTCCAATTCCTTCCAGGCTTGCTGGGCTTGGAGGCATGTCTTAATTTGTTGGCCCATCGTGTTTAGTCCCTCATCATTCCTTTATAATCAATGAATATTAAGATGTTGCAATTATGAAATAAAGAAGAGAGTTAGGCAAAGC
>NW_011099759.1:0-368 GCF_000146605.3 Meleagris gallopavo | reverse complement strand
GCAGACGTAAGTAAGTACAGTGAATTCGCAGCCAAAATAGCCTGGCTCTCATGACTGGCATAAGAGTGTATTGTAGGGCTCTGTGCAGTGGTACAGCCTGTGTGCACAGCTTCTTTTACCTACTAGATGTCATAACTGTTTGTGTGTGTGTGTGTGTGTGTGCGTGTGTTTTTTTGTTCTTTGTTTTGTTTCTTTTTTTCTTTTCTTTTTCAGATGCTGCTTTCAGTGCAAGAAGCACTCATATCCCCTGAGTAAGCTTACCTTTTGGAGTCCTGCATCTCTTTTTCTTGCTGTTTTTGTTCTTGTTTTGCAAATTTGTTAATTTTTAAACCAATTCTGGAATTTGACACACAGTACCCTCTTTTAAC
>NW_011099758.1:0-477 GCF_000146605.3 Meleagris gallopavo | reverse complement strand
TTTTGGAAGCGGAGAGAGAATTTTGGATCCAAAATAGCTGTACTCTTGAGATGGGGTAGCATGAATAGGCCTTGTTTTTGTCTCCTGCTGTTATGAATCATTTCCCACATTAATTTCAGACTTTGAGTTGATGTGGATTTGGCCAGGCAGAGCTGCATACCACTTTGAGTCACTCTGTTTTATTGCAAAAAAATAATCAGAATGCCATGTTTTTATGGGCAGGTGCTTGCTTGGTGTCAAAACCTGGAGGCTCGGTGACGGCTGGGCGGTTGGGGCGCAGAGGTTGGGCTGCTTTGGAGGCTCCCAGCCCTCCAGCCCAGCTCCTAAGGGCTCACGAGCCCTGCTGGACCGTGTCTTCATCCAATGCCTCAAGCTCTGCTTTCTCTCATGTCCCCGTGATCAGCTCGTGGAGCTGTTGCAGAGCCTTGCACAGCCAACAATTAGAGCCTTTTTCTTTTTTCTTTTGCTTTTCCTTTT
>NW_011099757.1:0-410 GCF_000146605.3 Meleagris gallopavo | reverse complement strand
TGTGCTGTTAAGTCTTGGAGTTGGGGTAGGTTTCAGGGGCTCAGCAGAGAGGACAGTCTTTTTCAGACACAGGCTTTTGGTTAGCATGGGATTGGAAACCATTAAGTACTGTAAGTCTTCAGGAAATGCTCAGCACCTGAAGGTGCAACGAAATGCTGCCTTCTGTCAAACTTAGCTGCCAAATCTTGAGAGAGATGTGATGTGTATCAGAGCAGATGGAATACTGTTTATTACTCGTAACACAAATTTAACTTGGCCATTCCAACTGCAGTTTACTACAGAACAGGCTGCTGGCTTTGAAGAGGAGAGAGCATTGCTCAGGTGCTGAACACAGACTTTTCTATAAGGGCTGGTAGGCCTCCGTGGGTTTCAGTGAGGGTGCACACCTTGCAGATGTCATTTAGTTGGGG
>NW_011099756.1:0-1122 GCF_000146605.3 Meleagris gallopavo | reverse complement strand
GTGCAGCCTCAGCTGCATGCAGCACCCCGGCCATGTGCGCTTGAAGTGTTTCTGGCTGGGCACAGGCTGCTGGCAGCAGAATGCACGAGGTCCTACCCAGGGACATAGCAGCCTGGAGGAGGCACAGGGCTTTGCCCCCACCCCTTGTGTGCCTTGTGCTGCTCCGTCCTCCTGGGGAGGAGGCTTTACCTTGGTGCAGAGCATGGCTGCTGCTGGTGTTAGACTGTCCTTCCTGTGAGGAAATGGGAGGGCATTTCAATGCATTTTATACACTGTGTCAGATTGTAGGCGCTGCTGAAACCATGACTCCTGCAAACAAGGCTGGATCTTCAGCTGCTGCCGGCACCTTTTTAAGTGGTACATATAGAAGCAGTCCCTCAGACTTGACCTGGTTTCCTTCGCTTACATCTAGAAGCACAGAATTATAATCAGCACTAAACTGTAGCTGGAACTGTGATAGGACTGCTTAAATCCTTGTTGCTGCTTTTGAGTTTTCTTTTTCCACTTTCTTTTCACAGGATTTATATGTAGCGCTCAAATGTATTCCTAGGGCTGAAGGGTGAATATCACCTTCCATAATATAATTAATGTAACTTTCTTTCCCTGTCTAAGCCATGGAAATGAGAGTTGTACTGGATAAGACTGTACATGAACATTACCTGTTCATCACAATTCTTCTCTGTCAAAGATTTGATCTCATCAGAACTTAACTGTGCCACTAATGGGAGAAAAGGCACGAGCATTAACGCTCAGGTGCCTCACCTTTACCAGTCCTTCCGTTTGTGTGGAAGGCACCCAGAATGCAAATTGTTGGGCATTATGAAACATTCCAATAACTTTTAAACTGCAGAACTACAGAACTGTTGGAATTGCAGCCACATCCACCCCTCCTCCCACACTGCTCTTCTGTACCACACTGCAAATCTGACATGCTGCTTGTACGGGAAGATGAATGCTATTAGTATTCAAATGGATTTCCTTTTCCATATGAAAAATGGGAGACTTCACTTCTAAAAGTAATTTTACTGTTAAGCTACCTATTCATGGTGGATACTGCACTCAGCCTGTGTGAAACAGAAGTATAAATATTCTCTCTAACCAAGGGCAAAATCGTGGCTCTGG
>NW_011099755.1:0-506 GCF_000146605.3 Meleagris gallopavo | reverse complement strand
TTATTTCATAACTTATCTCTGATATGCCAGCCTGCTTAAAGGCCTTCTTTCTTTTCATCCCAATGAATGTGATGTTGGATATTAACTATGGTTATGACGTATAAAACTATAGACACATTGAAATCAAGGGGCTTGATAATCTCCAGAGATCCCTTCCAACACCTACAATTCTGCGATATGAAAAACAATATTTTACAGACTCATTTTTAAAAGCTGTAGCACTCAATTACATTTTATAATATTAAAATGATGCAGAAAGTTAATGTTTATGCAATTTAAAACTACATATTTGTGTCATAAAACATGCTGGGTGCAAACAGATTCCCATTTCCTGCAAAGATCTACACATAGGAGCACATCTCTTCCTCAAAGCACTCCTACAGCTACCAAACAAGGACATCAAGGAGAACGTTACTCCTGATAGATTATTTATCCCTGCAAACTATACCTAAATGCATCCAACAGAAAAATGTGAGCAACCTTACGGAGCCCAGCTGGTGGCATTA
>NW_011099754.1:0-361 GCF_000146605.3 Meleagris gallopavo | reverse complement strand
TTACCTATTTCATACCCTGGAAACGACACGGATATTCATTTTGACTTTTATTTTTTGTTGTTTTTTCATTTAAGAGCCAGCTGAACCAAGGCAAACAGAGCTATCTTCAGGAGGTGAGTGTTTGTCTTCAGCTATATCAAAAAATACTTTAAAGTCATAAAATCACAGAATGGCCTGGGTTGAAAAGGACCACAGTACTCATCCACTTCCAAGCCCCTGCTGTGTGCAGGTCACCATCCAGCAGCCCAGGCTGCCCAGAGCCACATCCAGCCTGGCCTTGAATGCCTCCAGGTTTGGGGCATCCACAGCCTCCTTGGGCAACCTGTTCCAGTGCCTCACCACCCTCTGGGTGAAAAACTTC
>NW_011099753.1:0-519 GCF_000146605.3 Meleagris gallopavo | reverse complement strand
TGGCTGCCTGCTTTGCTTTGCCTTTGCTGTGGCTTTCTGTGGGTATTCTGCTTGCCTTTGGCTGTCTGGAATTGGCTGGGAGACAGCGTTAATGTTAACCTTGGCCTGAAGCCATAGCTTAAAGGGAACTCTGATGATAATTATGTTAACCTGGAGCGTACCTGTAAACCGAACCGTTAAGCCAATATTATAAATGTCTTTACCCTAAATGCTGTCATTAAAATAATGCCATGTTTTCTTTCAAAGTGCCCCTAGTTGTAATTGTAGTGCAGAACACTGCTGTTAAACTAACTGTAACTTCAACCCTATCAGTAGCATTAATTATATCCCTAATGCTCCCTTGTGTCGTTAGTAGAGCAACATGCAGGGGGTGCAGCCCTACATATGCAGGGCAGTGCCTTCATTCCTGTGTTGTGTCCAACAGGTGGCAGCAGAGCTGCGGTGCTTCCGAGTGCCGTAACGACTGCATGGAGATGTGTGGATTTCCATGGGAACAGCAAGGAACCGGAATCTGCATTT
>NW_011099752.1:0-489 GCF_000146605.3 Meleagris gallopavo | reverse complement strand
CTGAGTTGTGTGCCCTCAGAGGGGTCGTCCCGATGGGGGTCAGGGGTGCCGGGGGGGGGCAGGATGACAGCACATCTATTGCCTGCACCTCTGTGACCACTTCTGAACCCTGAGCCCACAGGATTGGGATGTTCATGTCCTTCTGTCCTCTTTGGGGTGTCATTTGTGGGGAAGCACTGGATGATGGGTGTACCCCTCCATACACTTCCCTTGGCACCTTTTACAGCAGCTTCCCCCATACAGTAGCCCAGATTCATCCATGGGACACTGCATGCCCCCACGGTGCCCAGAACAACCCAACTCCCTGGAACTGATGCTGAGCTACCACTAGAGGATCCCAGATGCCACCAGCTCAGTCCCTCGCTGTGTCAGCATTCCACTGTGCCCCCCCAGGGTGCTGAGACAGTGTGAGTGCAGGGGGCTGCCCCTATCTCCATGCCCCCCAGCCCTGGCATCTCTCAAATGTCCCTTCCCTGCCAAGACTGGAGC
>NW_011099751.1:0-368 GCF_000146605.3 Meleagris gallopavo | reverse complement strand
CCTGAAATCTGCAGAGCACACAGAGAAATGGATGTGGTGAGCTCTCCCCGGGCTGGCGTTTGCAGCAGGGAGAGTTGTTGGTGCCAAATCCGTCCTCCCCAGACCCTGCTGCCACCCCAGGGACCAGTACATGAAGCTTAGATGCCCCAGCCTATTCCCCAGGCTAAAACAGCAAGAGCAATTTTGTCAAGCAAGTGAGTGCAGACAAAGCGGTGCACATCACCTCTGGGAATAGAACATACCCCCAGCCTAGATTCCTAACCTGCCCCCAGGGATCTGAAACCTTGCCTCTCTCCTGCCACATCACCCATCATCACAAAGCAGCTCCGAAGGGCACACACAGCAGTGCCCACAAGGAGGAGGACCCC
>NW_011099750.1:0-446 GCF_000146605.3 Meleagris gallopavo | reverse complement strand
TTACAGTTTAGAGAATTGCTTTAAAAGGCAGCCAGGGACATGGTTTATCCTACGCAAACATTAATATTCTTCTAAATTGATCCTGCTTAATTCACTGTGGACAATTCTTAATTCAGTGTTATGCTATTTGTGCTGAGCTATTAGCTAGAGTGATGTGTTTTAGAAGCACTATCAAGCTGTGCAGCAGCTGGGCATACGTGGTAGTGTTTACCTTCCCTACTAAGAAAAGGGGCACTCACACTTTTTTTCCTCCTTCCTCTTTTTGGGGGTTTCTTTTAGGTTCAGGGGACCTGGATTCACCTGCTCTGGATATTATCACCAGCTCTCACGGTTTTCACTTGCTGATCTTTGTTGTATATCACAGGAAGGCCAAACTGAACCCATATTCAGTGGGTCCCTGAGATGCAGGATGCTCTTAGAGCAAGGTGCTTTGGTTCTCACACCTT
>NW_011099749.1:0-447 GCF_000146605.3 Meleagris gallopavo | reverse complement strand
TCCTGTTTATATGTTCCCTTCAAGAACTGGAGGGATGATTTAGACCAACTCCTGGCTCCATACAGGGCCACCTAAAACCCAAACCCGACGTCTGAGAACGCTGCCCCAATGCTCACAGAACTCGAGTGAGCTGGAGAGCCTGTTCCACTGCTTAACCACCCTGTGGTGCAGAACCTTTTGCTGAACCCCTGTCACAGTTTCACACCATTCCCTCAGATTCTATCACTTGCCACAAGAGAGAGGATCAGCACCTGCTCCTCCAATCTCCCTTGTGTCCCTGCTCTCAGGGTCAGACCCAAGAGCTGTACACGCTTTCCTCCCTCTGCTCTTTTCTCTCAGCCCACTGCTCTGGGCAGGAGGCAGAGAAGCAGCAGGTAGGAAAGGCAGCCACAACGACCTGCAATCCTTTCAAACTCTGAGGGGAGGTGGGCAATACAGGGCTGTAGG
>NW_011099748.1:0-468 GCF_000146605.3 Meleagris gallopavo | reverse complement strand
AAAGCTCATACTGCATCCAGGAGTCCCTGCCTGTCTGCCAGTCTTGGTGCAGATTCATCAGCTGGGGCCGTGTAGGTGCTGCTGCATTACGCTCTGCCTTCTGCTCTCGGGGGGGAAAAAAAGCCAGGAAAAGTAAAGGGGCAAAGAGAAGAGCAGGTGGGTTCCATTCCTCTTCCCTCCTGCTGGCAGCAGCTGTGTCTAGGATGGAGTGCTGCCACGTGCTCCTGTTGGAACACCAGGCACTGAGGGTGGCTGCTGCACTGCACTGTCTGAGCTGGGGCCCACAGCATCAGCTTCGTTGGGTGATGGGTACCTTGGGCTTGCTGGTGTTTAATTTTAAAGTAACCCCTCCGGAGATAGAGCGCAGTCCGTAAGGTTTATGCTCTGAGACTGCTGAAATAATGTCTGATAGGAACACCAAATTTCAGGAAGTCTCTGCCAGGCTGCTTATATCATTGCGCCAGGCAG
>NW_011099747.1:0-496 GCF_000146605.3 Meleagris gallopavo | reverse complement strand
TCTGTTGAACCCTGCCTTCCTGTTTTTAGAGTTTCTTGCTTAGAAATATTTATAATGCTCTTTATCTCTGACGAATGGTGCGTGTGTTGACTGGCAGAGCAGAAGGGGGTGGTGTGTGTGAGTCCTGCAGCTGGGTGAGCCCAGCCCGGCAGCTCGGAGCTCTGCATCCATAAGTGTGAGTGTGAATGGGATGTAACCCCTCCAGCAGTGTCTGTGCAGGTGAGGCTGCAGGCACACTGAGATCAGAAGCCTTGCTGGAAGTATTGTGCCAACAACACATTTATCTGTTTTGAGCACTCATACCGATCACTGAGAAGCCCCATCCGATCCCCCAAAAGCTGAGGCTTTGGAATGGTGTGAGTGACAGCAGCCCTATCAATTTTGTTTGCAACTTGTGATACCTGTGCAAATACTTTCCAGCGTTTTGGTTTTGGCAGCGTGTATATCCCAGCTGGTTGGAGTGGAATCATCTGCAGGCGGCCGCGTTGGGCTCAGT
>NW_011099746.1:0-454 GCF_000146605.3 Meleagris gallopavo | reverse complement strand
GAGTAAACCATTGCAGTGGAAATGCTAAGTCATGGCCTAAAGCAGTGATTGAGCGACCTGGGGGAAGGCAGGACCAACCCAGGGAGCTCAGGTGTATGCAATGCACCTGAGTGACTGGAAGAGTGGAGCCAGGATCCACCCTTTCCCAGACCTCATTTACGGGCTGGCAGTGGAGGTGATGGTGTTTTTTGCTGGAGATCCCTGCCTATCTGAGGTATTTGAAGGTAAGCAGCTCTTTTCCTTCCTTGTTGTGTCTGGGCTCGTTCTGGTTTGCTGTAGCCAAGGACTTTGCCACCCTGCTATCATCATCCCATTATAGCACTTACAACCATGCAACGTTAAAATTAGTGAAGCAGGTTTGCTTCTTTACAGGCAGAATTGAGATACAAACTGATTCAGTTTGCAAAACTAAAGCACTTTGCAGGAGAAGTAGAAAGTGGAACAGTGCTTAAGT
>NW_011099745.1:0-462 GCF_000146605.3 Meleagris gallopavo | reverse complement strand
TTGGTGGTGTGGCTTGCTTGGATGTAGCTGTCTCAGAGAAGCCCTGTGATGGGGTGAGTAATAATGAAGTTTGTTTTTTCTTACGGTGGAGGGGCGATGTGGGGTAAAGGGAGTATCTGGGGGGTGTGAGTGCTTAGGCTGTGTTTTTGGCTTCCTCCAGCAGGCTGTGCTGCCCTCTGCTGCAGTGCCTCGTGGCGCGTCCCCACTGTTGGACCGTGGAGCCCCGGTCTCCCTATTTTTTAAGCACTACAGCTGCTTATCTGTGCTCAGCTAAGGGCGGGCCCCGGCAGGGTGCGGTTCAGTAACGACAGTGTGCAGACTGGACCCGGAGCCCCATTTCTTGTCCGGGTGAGGCTGCAGCCCTCTGGTAGACACCAACTGCTTTCTGTTCCTTCCCTGGAGCCTTCTCCCTCAACTCAGCAAGCAGCTCCCGCTGTGGGTTGTGCTTCCAGTGCAAACGCT
>NW_011099744.1:0-405 GCF_000146605.3 Meleagris gallopavo | reverse complement strand
TCATGCAGAAGAGAGCAAAGATGCGCTGCTGAGAATTAGTTGGGTTGATCAGAATGGGAGTCTGTGCTTTTTTGGTGGGAGAGGTGAAAGCCATGCCTCCAGTTTGTATCAGCCACTTGAAACCCCTGTTGTCTTGCTGCTCCTGCCTTCGTTTTCACTTGCCTTTCTGGGCCCTGGTTTTTCTGGGTTCATTAGTGAAAGCATGCTCTGCTGTCTTTGCTTATATATTGAGTTGAAAGATGTCCATCTGAGCTGCCAGTAATAACAGCAGTCTTCCTGAATGTCATAAAGGAAACAGGAATATACTTGTATGAGTGTGTTTACGTATGTGTGTATTAAAAAACCACATGTATGCAAGTGTACATACATAGTACGTACGTATATACGTTATTCCACAGCCAGAGC
>NW_011099743.1:0-504 GCF_000146605.3 Meleagris gallopavo | reverse complement strand
TGCACTGGCTTGGTCCCACCATTCAGGAGTGACAGCTTTTCCTTTCCTGGCAGAGAGCCACTGTTGTGCTGATGGCTCTGGATAAGAGATTAAAAGCAAAAAGTAGGTTAGAATAGTGTGGGAATGAGTCCCTTGGAGCTGTACCTCAGGGTGGGTTCAAGAAATGCAGGACTGCAGTCGGTTTGTACTCCTTCAAGCAGGAGTGACCATCAGGAGCTGGTTTTAGTGAAGGGTGAGTTTCAGTCAGAAGACACGGGCACTCCTAAGTCCACGGGCACTAAGATCAGGTGAAGGTGGCTCAGATTTTTGCAGTTCCCTGCTTGCAGCCCATGCTGGGTGTGAGAGGCCCTGTAAGGCATTGCTGCGGTGTGTCCTACAGAGGTAGGGATCCTTAGCCTGATCCTTTTGATTCCTGTAGGCATGTTAAAAGTGCACGTGGTTGAGGTGACCCAATGATATGTTACTGTTACAAGGGGCACCTGTGCTCCCTTTCCTTCTAGCCAT
>NW_011099742.1:0-728 GCF_000146605.3 Meleagris gallopavo | reverse complement strand
CCCGCCGGCTGTTCAGGGTGCAGATGACCCACTTAGATGCTGGGGGAGGTAACAGCCAGGTCCAACAGTCACACATCCCCCTGAATGCAGAGCTCTCCATGCCAGGAGGAGACCTGGCATCTCTTGCTCCCTGCCCTCCCCTGGAGGCGTTGGGGAGGATCCCTGGTGCTGCACAGCACGCAGGGAGGCCCAAGCGCAGAGCAGCTCACCAACAAGACAGAACAGGTAGTTTTCAGAAACAGGAGGAGAGAGCCAGCAATGGGAAGGGAAATGTGCTGCTGATAAGATCGCGTGGCTGCAAGCAGTGCGTGGCCTGCAGTGTGCACACAGCACAGCCTCACTGGGAGCCCTGCTCTGACACATCTCACTTGGTGCTCCTGCTGCTGTGTGCTGCTCGCATAGCTATCCTTGCTCACCACACCAGGTCCTGCTGCACCACCGGGGCCCAGCTCACCCCAGTGCTTCAGGTGTGGGAAGCTGAGGAGGACCCCAGGGAGCACTCCAGAAGCACCCAAAAGCCCCCAAAGAGCTGGGACATTCCCTGTGGTGCAAGGATAGGGTGTGCAGCACCAAGGGCCTCCTGCCTCTTCCACCACAAAGCTGCAAGAGAGAACATGTTCTGTGGGAGAGGATAAATAAGGAGCCAAGAATGACCCTGGAGTGCTCAGAAACCAGGGAGCCAACCCATAGCTTTGAGCAGGACACACGTAACAGGTCCGTTGGCAGCT
>NW_011099741.1:0-408 GCF_000146605.3 Meleagris gallopavo | reverse complement strand
CAACAGAAACAAAGTTGGTAAGTCTAAGTAACTAGCAAATAGCAAACTTAAGTAGGTATAATAAATTAAAATCCTTACTTAAAGTTTATAGGCATTTACATGGTTTTGGACACAAATTCCATCAACTTTACAGATCAACGCTTAAAAGACCGCGCTTTTCAGAACTACCATTTGCAGTACTTCAGCTTTCTTTGAATTCTACCTAGTACATGCCATGTCTTCCCAAGTGCCAGCACTGTAAGTAGTGAACCACCCAAGTAACATGGAGGTCACTGACCATCAATTCCAGTCAATATTCATGACTGCCAGTATCAAAATCTCCCCAAGAAACATTGCCCCAAGCACTTCGGTATATCCACGTCTTTCTACTATGCATTATTCAACTGATTTATTACAAACTATAATAGA
>NW_011099740.1:0-445 GCF_000146605.3 Meleagris gallopavo | reverse complement strand
ACGTAGGCTGACTGTGAGACTGCCAGGCCAATAATGTGTGTGTTATGCTGCTGTGCAGACTTCGTGTTGAAATACACCTTCTTGTCTTTAGACACAGAAACCTGAGATTCTCTCTGAAGAAGGGTGAGGTGAGGGAGTTGTGAGAGAGCAGCTGTTAATCAAGACAAAACTCTTAAGACTCATTATGGGTGTGAGGAGCTCATTTGTAGGATGTCAGTGCTACCAGTGTGAAGCCCTTTTGGGTTTCTGATCACCTATCTGGAAGAAAAATTTCCTGCTTGCCCAGCACTGGGGATGTCTTACATCTGCTGAGCTGCAGGTGTACAAATGTGCAGAATACAGGAGTAGAAAGCTTGAGGCTGGAAGTGCTGGTCTCTTTTCTTCAGGACTGTACAGTGCTGTGTTTCCCATTTTTAAGACAGGAAAATACACGGCAGAAGTCATT
>NW_011099739.1:0-456 GCF_000146605.3 Meleagris gallopavo | reverse complement strand
TCTTTAGTGAAAGCAGCAAAATTACAAAATCAGTGCCCCACTTGAGCCTCACAGCGTCCCCACAGCCCCAGCCAGGTGCCGCCCCTGGAGCAGCACCCTCTGACATCCCGCCGCAGCTCCTCATGCACAGAAAGGCAAACAACAAACAGTTGCAGAGCAGTGGGGACATTTCCCCAGGAGACCGAGGCACAGCACTGCTGCCCAGCACCCCTCATCACCGTGTGTCCCCACTGCCCTGCTCACACATGGGTGTGCTGAGCCCCAGTGCCAGTGCTGGCTGCAGGAGCAGACAGATGCCTTCCTAATCTTGTTTTGAATGCCAGGCCAATGTTGAAGCTTAATGATAATCAAGTTATGAATCGGTGTTTATTATTTTGACTAAAGAAGAGCATGCTCTTCATTACGTGAGCAAGATGCCATGCCTGCCGTTGCTCCCGGCTTGCAGCACAAAACTCC
>NW_011099738.1:0-484 GCF_000146605.3 Meleagris gallopavo | reverse complement strand
ACGCATGGCCAACGGCTGCTCTAGGAGCGAAGATGTTATATGTCAGAGGACAATCATCCTCAGAACTTACCAGCCCCTCCTTTTTTTCAGGATCTTTTCCATTTGTCTTGAGAAAAACGGCAGAAAATACTTATAAATATTGCATGTAAAAGTTGTGTGCCTTTTCAAATAAGCTTTATTGTCTATTACATATTTTCTTCCTCGCACTTAAAAACCAAAGCCACTTGGATTTACAAGTACCTAAACTGTTCTTAAGACTAAAATGTTCTTGTCTAAGGAGCTGTACCCCTTCCAAATGTATTGAATTTATACTGAGCAAGATATTTTATTTCCTTTCAGGTTTATCCCTCAGGAATTAAGCAGAGTTCTCAGATTTATCAGCTAAAAGGAAAAGCATTTTCCATGACATTTGTCAACTCAATACCTTCCAAGTCAGTGTATATTTATTTTGAAAACATAACCTCACAAATAACCTCCATCAGCA
>NW_011099737.1:0-464 GCF_000146605.3 Meleagris gallopavo | reverse complement strand
GATGGAAAATTACAGTTCAGATTTTTTTTTTTTTTAATGCTATACCTGTATTGAGATCATAGCTCTGCAAGCACTTAAGTACTGACAAAAGACAAAAGGTAATTACCATTACCTGTTATTGTTCCACAGAGAACAACACAAAATAGGGTTTATGCATTAAGGGACACTCACTCGTTCAGAGTGAATCCAGATGACTGCTACGTGGGAAAATCTCATTTCAGAAAGCACATAAATTTGATTTAAACTTTCCAGAAGATATAATCTATTTCAAAACAGGAATTAATGGAAGAAATGCCTGTTACTTTATATGATCACATGGAATTTTACCACCGCTAGAAAGTAAAAAATTTAATTTTTTAAAAAAAGTCTCAGAAGCGTGATGAGAACTACGTGCCATTATTTTTGCTATACTTATCACAAACACACACACTAAATATCTTGATATTCCCTGTCAGATTCACTTG
>NW_011099736.1:0-459 GCF_000146605.3 Meleagris gallopavo | reverse complement strand
TGTTAATTTCTCTTCTACAAAAGAAAAAGACATTAATGCATACCGACGTCTGTCTTGGTTGCCTGAGTCTGTTCCCTGTGCTGCTTCCTATGCTCCACCCAACCTCGTGTGCTTGGGTTGTGTTCTTTACCTGCTGTCAACTCTTGCCTATCCAACTTGCCAGTGGGGCTACTATTGGGTAGTTCTGCTGATTGTCTTTACCCAAACTGTCTTTGTTCAAGACCTCTGTAAGCAGCTTCCACTGGGGCTAATCGTAATGGGTACCCTCTTGTGGAGGAACAGCTGGAGAACCCCTGCTTCTCTGTAGCTCTGAGCTATGCTGTATGTGTACGTTACAAAGTTTGTACACAGCCCTCTGAGGCTCCTTCTGGTGCTCATGACCAAGGAAGGCTGGAACTACTGCAGCACAAAGCCCTCTCAAGCAGTCCTGTTTCACTCGGGTTCCCCTGCTCTTGTGGC
>NW_011099735.1:0-339 GCF_000146605.3 Meleagris gallopavo | reverse complement strand
ACAGCACAGAGCTGCAGGGAGCAAATCCCCGTGCCCCACTGTGATCCATCGGGAGCCGCAGCTCGAGTTGCAGGCTGGGAGCTGATGGTGATGTGCTTCTCTGGTGCAAGCAGGAGGCTGGAGAATCACCCCTGCATTCCTCCTGGAAAGCGTGCTGAGCTGATGGGATTGGTGCACGTGGCTTCCTCCTGCACCATGCAACTTCTGTGGGAGCCCCAACTGCTTTTATGGGAAGCAGCAGTCTCACATATCTGCTCCCTACACAGTGTGAGTTCCAGGAGTTGTGCTCCTGAAGGTGCTTATTCCCTTCTTGCTGGAAATACAAACCAAAATCAGGAT
>NW_011099734.1:0-331 GCF_000146605.3 Meleagris gallopavo | reverse complement strand
TTAAAAAAAAAAAAAGGCAAGAAGTAGACACAACAAATCTAAGGTACTCAATAACGCCTCATAACAGGTGCTTTTAAAAATAAATCAGTAAGTTTACATAATTGAGCAACACCGAGGTGTCCCTTTTTATCTATGTAAACGGGGAGAGCAGCAAGGCAGGCTGCAGGGATGCTGGAGCCCGGCTTCCCCAGTGAGAAATCAATGCATGCAATGCAACAGCACCCGGCTCCTCCTCTTCCCCCCCCCTCACGCCTGCACACTCCTTGCAGTTGCTGCTCATTTGAGAATTACAGCTCTGTAAACACAAACAGGCTTGCAGGATTGCTCCGGC
>NW_011099733.1:0-365 GCF_000146605.3 Meleagris gallopavo | reverse complement strand
GCTGATGGTGATGTGCTTCTCTGGTGCAAGCAGGAGGCTGGAGAATCAACCCTGCATTCCTCCTGGAAAGCGTGCTGAGCTGATGGGATTGGTGCATGTGGCTTCCTCCTGCACCATGCAACTTCTGTGGGAGCCCCAACTGCTTTTATGGGAAGCAGCAGTCTCACATATCTGCTCCCTACACAGTGTGAGTACCAGGAGTCGTGCTCCTGAAGGTGCTTATTCCCTTCTTGCTGGAAATACAAACCAAAATCAGGATTTACTTTCCTGCTCCCAGAAATAATGCCTCACTTTGCTGCACAGCTGCTAGCTTTTTTTTTTTTTTTTTTTTTTTTGGATCCTTCCTTCTTTCCTAAATCAAGTGA
>NW_011099732.1:0-443 GCF_000146605.3 Meleagris gallopavo | reverse complement strand
GTGTATATATATATATATATATATATTTTTGGCATGCATCTGTCTTCAGGCAACTCTGAAGGATTTTTTTTAATGGCTTAAGTATTGGCAAATTGGGAATAAGTGGTCTGCAAAAGTAGCTGATGAGCATAAAACATCCTCTTCCAGGCTAATGCACTGTTTTTATGAAGATATTTATGATTTTGAGGTAAGGACTGAGGATTATTTAACATGTATATGAGCTGGCTGTCTAAATAGAAATGACTGGGAATGATCTGTATGTAATAGAGTACCTGGCTATAAAATAATGTCTTTGATGTGAATGTCTGAACCTGCAAGTGGTGCAAGTACAGGTTAAAGGGCTGAAGATTGTGGGTTTTTTTGGTGTGTGGTGGTGGTGCTGTTCTATAGGTAGCTTAAGCTGTGTTGAAGATGATAATAAATTTTTTACATGTTGAGCATCA
>NW_011099731.1:0-341 GCF_000146605.3 Meleagris gallopavo | reverse complement strand
GGAGCCCAACCTGCCGTCCCTCCTCTCAAAAACGGACCGAGAGCCGTTGGCGCATCCTCCGAAGCCAGCAGGTGGAGCTTTAAGAATAGCATCACTTGCAGCCCCATGGAGCGGGAGCTCAGCGCTGCGATGCCGCTGGGACCCAAACGCTTTGCTCTGCTTGGGCGCACAGCGGCACAGACCCCGAGGAGCCGCTTGCTCTTTCCCCCAGATTAAAGCACGCCAACCAACGATGTAACCTCATCACAACACCAAACGGAGGTTTGTTGTCCTCTGAAGTCGCCTGCCATTCCTCAGTGCTCCACACCCTCCGTCCCACCAACGCTCCAACAGCACACAGA
>NW_011099730.1:0-452 GCF_000146605.3 Meleagris gallopavo | reverse complement strand
CATTTGGTGTGTGATTTTCCTACTCAGGGCTGCCTGATTGCAACATAACAGGAGGCCTGACCTGCCTCAGGGAAGACTGTCTCTCCTCAGGGAGGACTGTCTCTCCTCAGGGAGGGCAGGCAGCTTTGCTGCCATGTTGTTGGGCACAGGAAGGCCTCGTACCCTCTGAAGGGAGGTGAGTACCTTCCCTGCAACAAGGCACTCCCTTCAGAAGTGTCTTCCCACCATGTTTAGGCCATTGACTAAGATGGCAGCAGAACCATGAGGGTGCAGCAGCTGTGTGTTGTTGTGTGCAGATGAGTTTTCTCTTGGTTGAGTTCTTTAATAGACACTGAGGGAGAAGCTGAGGTGAAAGGTTTGGGGGAACTTGGGAACACTGTGGGAAATGATGATGCTGGGAGGGCAAATGAGCTGGTTGATTTGTGACAGGAAAAGAAATCACAGAATCACAG
>NW_011099729.1:0-387 GCF_000146605.3 Meleagris gallopavo | reverse complement strand
GGAGTTGTGCAAGGTTTTTTTGAACTTCACACTAAATGGGCTGTGATGATTTACTCTTTTATTTGTCTTTCATCATTTCTTCTACTGATTGCAATCTAAAAGCCCTTATAGGAAATATAATTATGCTACTTGTCTAATATTTGTCTCACACACACACACACACACACACACACACACAAAGTAGTTGTCACCCTTTTAGGATGGCACTTGTTTAATCTTCCTTTGTGTGGATTTATAATGGAAACCTGATGGTGATGTTGGTCCATGTTCACAATGAACAACTGAAGTAGCTATTGGTTGTACCTCTTTTGGGGATTTTCATGCTGGTTTGTGTAGAGATTTAACAAACCAGGACCACTGGACTTCACCCACAGCTCTGCTGCAGTC
>NW_011099728.1:0-328 GCF_000146605.3 Meleagris gallopavo | reverse complement strand
AAAAAAAAGAGAAAAGTTTCAAAATGTCTGTGCCTTCATCTGGGGCCTTTCCTTAAGATACTCAGTGTATGTGAATGTATATGTGTATATCCAGGCTGGATGTGGCTCTGGGCAGCCTGATCTAGTGGTTGGTGACCCTGCCCTTGGCAGGGGAGTTGAATCTAGATGATCTTTGAGGTCCTTTTCAACCCAGACCATTCTATTATATATGATAAATGATTGCAACCACAGCTGAGCCCTTCTGGGCTTTGTTGGAGATTAGCCCCACTGCTAAAACTACATTTCTTTCCTTGAAATCAAAAGCCCTCCTGGTATGATCCGTGTACCC
>NW_011099727.1:0-459 GCF_000146605.3 Meleagris gallopavo | reverse complement strand
CGGCTGCTGACGGCTGAGCCCAACGCTACCACCATGAGATAGCGAGCGGCGCGCAAGTTAAGCAACACCTCCCATCAGATGCGGGTCCCCATTTGTTATCCTTAAAGAATTCCGGCTGTATATATTATAGTAGTACTTTGGCTCTTTGTATTTATTTTAGAGGGCTATACGAAAGAACATTATAAACTCAGGCATGTCCATGCTGTATGAACTCCATATGCCGAAGCTTAATTTTAAACGCCATTAAAAAAGCACTTAACATTTACAATATATCAGTCCGGCTACTTTAGCAGCTTGGATGTACGTCGGTAAACAAAATGATTGAGGAAAAGAAAGAAAATCAGAAGCTCGATGTTATAAAATCCGGGTATGATGCAGCGACCATCAGACCGCATCGTTCCCTTTGCTGGTTTTTAATCCGTTCCTCCTCTTTTTGGTTTCATTTTTAAATGTAATTTT
>NW_011099726.1:0-584 GCF_000146605.3 Meleagris gallopavo | reverse complement strand
AATGAATGCAGATTGTGGGCTTGTTTTACAGCAACATTTCTGCTGTGTCTTTGTACTTCATTAGGAAGAAACAACATCACCCACAACTAATAAGGCATTTTATAAAGAAGCAATCATCAGTCTCATAAATTAGAACTGCAAGGGAAATAGATGCCCCTGGGTACTTCAATAATTAATACAGAAGTTAAACGAGCTCGCTAGATTGCAGGATTACCTCAGTTTATGTTTATATTGGATGGAAAACAGCTCAGGGCAACTAAGGATTGAGTAACTGAACCGATGTTTCCAGCTGCAGCACTGCTCAGCAGTTCTGAGTTCTGCTGGGGAAGTCTGAGATGTTCTGTGGAGGAGCACGATTCAAAGGTAGCTGCCAAACTTTGGGCATGGGAAAGCTGTGCCTGGATGCAGGAGAGTTTGGATTGGGAAACATTTGCACTTTCTTGCAGCAGTAGTTATAGTAAAAGGAATATTAGATTAATTGAGTGAAATGGTGGGTAGCTTCTTGAAGTTCATTTTCCCAGGGGCTGTGATTATGAAACTATTTTTACTTTTTACTATTATCTTCTATAATAGTATCTTCTTTT
>NW_011099725.1:0-472 GCF_000146605.3 Meleagris gallopavo | reverse complement strand
GGTTCTTGCTAGTCTGGGGCATGGTGTTGGAGGAAGTGCTATGCTCTCCCTTACCTATATTGTTTTATAGCAGAGCTCCTTGGAATTTGCTACCTTGAAAATAAGCTGGGGAACTCAGTCATCCCCAGCTCCTTTCACTGGGAATCCCTCCAGGTGAGCTTTCCAGACTTCATGAAGTCAGTCGTGACATCAGGGCTCAGCAGGCCCAGTTCTAAATGACATTTGTGCTCAACCACATTCAATCCCCCAAACCCCAATTCCCAAAACACGATTAGCACATGTCAGCATAATTATTTTAACATTGGACAGTTCTCCACTCCTCCTGGGCCTCACAGGCAGCTGCAACGTAAATGCTGATGTAATTGCCTTTCAGCTCAATGAGAAACCTTATACTTCAGTGTCCATAAACCACTGACCATGATCCTTGCTATCACTGGGCATCCTTGGAAAAGCCCCAAACTGAGTGTTTAAC
>NW_011099724.1:0-516 GCF_000146605.3 Meleagris gallopavo | reverse complement strand
GACAACGCACGGCTCACAGCTTGGGCAGCCCTCGGAGGGTGCAGCTCACAGCCATACCCGGCCCTGCGCGGCAGAGGGCGATGGGAACGCACCACTGCTCACAGGGGAGGGGAAAAGGCTGCGAACAGCGGGAGGACACGGGGGAGGACAGATGGAGCCGCTTCTATGTGCTACTTTCCTGGTGTTTCCCTGAAAGGCCTGACTACCTGTGGAAAAACTGAGGATGAAATAAGGAAAAGATTTATTGAGTCTCAAAGCCTCCAGTTAAAATTAAATGCGGTGAGAAAAGTGGCTTTCCACATCTAATTGTCTTTTCCCCAGCACCTATGTGTCAGTCTCCTCTAAAAGCCTATTAATTCTGTAATTTAGTGCCAGCTGGAGCTGCAGACAGACAAAACCACCACTGCATTTTGCTCCCAGTTCATTGACTACCTGTCATCAGGCATCAGCGTTAGGGTGCTCTCCCCTCGAAGACTCCAAATATTAAAATTAAAACTTTTATAGGCTATTTAATAA
>NW_011099723.1:0-378 GCF_000146605.3 Meleagris gallopavo | reverse complement strand
CACAGATCCATGGGTCCCTTTGCCTCCTCATCAAGGAAACCAGGCCAACCATGACAGCAGGCAATATTAGAGGTGAGCAGGTGGGGGTGCAGCCAGGCACCAACCCCCAGCAGATCAGCCTCTGCTCACTAGCAAAGCAGGAGATCTTTGCTTGGAAAGCATAGGATGAAGTGTTTCCAAGCAGCAGCAGTCGGGCTCTCATCAAGCTTTTAGGGCAGAGGGTAGCAGAATGAGATTTGGGTAGAGGCTTCTGGTCCCCACATCCACCTACAAAGACCTGTTGCTTTTCCTAAGCAGCAGATGCAATCCGCTTTAGTCCCAGAGCAGTCTGCCAGGAACTTAATCCAGCAGCAGACCCATAATCCTTTCTTAGTCCCA
>NW_011099722.1:0-487 GCF_000146605.3 Meleagris gallopavo | reverse complement strand
CTGCTCTCTTGGTGTGTCTGGATGTGATCCTCTGCTGAAATAGGTCCTGTGGGCCGCCTGCCCAAGAGGGGCTTGGTCTTTGCATGGTGCCTGGCAGCCCTTTTTCTTTGGGGCTGTGTCAGCTTGGTTTGTGTGTGATGGCTGGCTGGAAAATGCTTCTGGGAAGCATACTGTGGCTCTGTTCTAGCAGAAGTGTTTGTTACTCTGCTTTTCTCTTAGACCAGAAAGACAAATCACAGAATGGCTTGGGTTGGGGAGATCCAGTTCCAACCGCTCTGGGAAAAGAGTTTCCAACCACTGGATTTGGTGTCTGAGCTGCAGAACAAAGTTGTTGTCCTTTTTCTTTCAAGCAGTGAAGAATTGTTGTGGATTCTCTTAAAACTCAGTGGTGTTTGAGTCATGGCATGGAAGGAGAAAAATTGTGTTATCTTGCTATTCAGAAGTGTTAACACTTAAAAGACTTATTGACCTCATTGGCATTTGCTCT
>NW_011099721.1:0-320 GCF_000146605.3 Meleagris gallopavo | reverse complement strand
TCAGATGTGGGTTAGTTCTGTGTGCACCCTCACACATAGGTGCCCTGGCATATATGCAGGCCATGTCCCTTAGGGAGCAGTTCATTGCTCTTAAGCTCAGCTGTACAGTGACTGATTTGCAGGTGATGTTAATCAGCGCTCCTCATGGCAGCCCTCATCCTCCTTGAACTCGTTGGGAATTGGATACAGAGAGCTAAATGCCTGAAAGGCCTGCTCTAGAGCCTACCCACCATCAGGAGTACAATGTGAGTGCATGCTGAGGATACTGTGGGGGTCTGGGTTTTGTGTGCATGATGGTGTCAAGTGAAACCGGTTGCTTA
>NW_011099720.1:0-484 GCF_000146605.3 Meleagris gallopavo | reverse complement strand
ATGTCCTCGCGCTGTAGAGCAGCAGCAGAAATGCAAATTCCTCTATCAGTCAGGACCCAGAGCTGCAAACCCCAGCCCCGAGTGACCTTCCGGCCCTCCTCCTTCGACCTCTGCTTCATTTTGTTCTCAAAATAATTTATTTGATAGAGGCCACAAGAAATAACGTCTTTTCTTTTCCATTTGCGTTCTCATGCAAATGAATCCCTGCTAACTTTTATTTTCTCTGTTTCCCAATTGTCATGCAAAGCCCATCACCCTGCACTGTATCTCCTCTGGCCTTCCTCCTCCTCCTCATCCTCCCGAGGTGATTAGGTGCTGTGCCCATGGCACTGCAGGACGGCTCCCAGCAGAAGGCTGCATTGGGCACCTCTGTAGTGACCCAGGGCTGGCACAGGCATCAGCTCTGGCCCAGACCTGAGTCAGTGAGGATGAGAGCTTTTGGGGCTCAAAGAGCCTCAGCCCCCACTCAGATATCCGCATGTAC
>NW_011099719.1:0-430 GCF_000146605.3 Meleagris gallopavo | reverse complement strand
GGGGGGAGAGGGGAGGGCTGCCACCCCGCATTGATGGCAGAGCTTTAGGTTGGGTTTAGGGCTGGGTCAGGCTGACTGAGCAGCCGGTTGTTCTCCAGGTTGTCACCTTGAAGAGATCTGGGGGAACTGTGGGCTTCTATGTGGGATTTGATTTTTTGGATAGGCTGAGGGATGCTGATTTGGGGTGGAAGCTGTGTTTTTTCCCTTCCTTCTGAACGCTTTCAGTCTGGCAGAGATGCAGTGTGTTCGTACAGTGATGCATGAATTTCCACGACTCCCAGGAGTCTGTCCTTACAAGACCCCTCATTTATAAACCTTAATTGACAAATTCATCCATCGGAGACCTGTTTCCTTCCAATTACTGCTGCCAGTGTGTGTCTAATTTCCCAAGTGTTAGTCTTGCCCAATAGATCATCCCAGGATCTCTAAT
>NW_011099718.1:0-534 GCF_000146605.3 Meleagris gallopavo | reverse complement strand
CTTATAAATAGTCTGACTGTTTATTGGGCATGGGTTTGAAAGTGGCTGGCTTCAGTTTTCCATTCTGAAAGATAAGCATCACACTTCGCCTTCATCTACGTTGTCCTTCAGAAGTTCTGGAACCTGATCACCAGTGGCTGAGCAGGAGATTCTCTAACTGTTTTCAAGTAAAGGTAGCGTAATCAGAACCTTAAATATTCATTTATCAAGGTGATTTCTAGCAAATCTTTGTCCTCTAGATGGCATGTTGGTGAGGGACATAATGGTTGGCCTTTCTATTTTTTATCTTATTGCATTTCCTTGATCGTCCCAAAGAACTCATCCTCCAGCTGGGTGAGTCTATACTGACACAATGATTTTTTTCCCTCTAAGAAAGTATAAATGAACCTGAGAAACTAGAAAAGGGATCTAAGGGTAATGACTGAGGTCAGCCCAAGTGTGGCAAGGGGAAAGCCCTGGGTTATGGTACTGGAGGCCTTGCTAAGGAGCAACAGTGAACCAGCAGATATCCTACCCATTAGTTTTATACTTTGT
>NW_011099717.1:0-740 GCF_000146605.3 Meleagris gallopavo | reverse complement strand
CTGTACAGGGAGAAAATTAGACAAGGCCAAAGCCAAGAATGAACGTTAACTTGGACCGCTAAGGTAAATGAAAACACAAAATAGTTTCTATAAATACATCAACAGCAGGAGAAGGACTATACAGCATCTCCATCCCCCGTTGAACACCAAGGGCAACTTGCTCACTGAGGATCAGAATAATACTAAGGCTCTTAATGCCTTCTTTGCCTCAATCTTACTATTAAAAACTTATTACTCCCTGGCCACACAGCTGCCGACTCTGGTTCATTGGCATGTAGAACAGAACAGACCCTGCGTGATATACGATGAGACTGTTTCAGACCTCCTCCAAAAATTGGATGCCAGCAAGTCCGTGGGGCCTGACAGATCTCACCCTGGACTGCTAATGAAATGGGCAGACATCAGTGCCAACCTGCTCTTCCTCGTTCTTCGGCGGTCCACGCTAACCAGAAATGTTCCAATAGTTTGGAGACTAGCAAATGGGATGCCAAACTTTGAAAAAGAACATAAAGGTGATCATCGTAGCTGCATACCTATTAGTCTCGCCTTGCTGCCTGGAAACTGATAGAACAGATCTCGGTAGCCATTGTGCACTGCGAAAGGACAACTGAGGTATTGGGCCCAGTCACTATAGGTATACAAATGGTAAATCCCAACTGATAAACCTGATTACATTCTATAAAACCCAAGTATTAAGACACACTAACAAAAACACGATAACAAAACCCAGATCTTCATTC
>NW_011099716.1:0-444 GCF_000146605.3 Meleagris gallopavo | reverse complement strand
AGGTGCTGTAATGGTAATTTGGACTTGCAGGAGTGAATTTATCTTCACAGTTCTGTGTAAAATAATTAACTGTTTGTTAATATATCTTGAGTCCCACGGTAAGCAGCTGTTTATAATACAGTCTGAGATAATGTAGTTAATTTGCATTAGCTTGGTGGTGGCAACTGTAACTTTTTGTTGTTTTAATGGTAACTTGTGTTTTTATGATGACTTGGCAATAAAAAAGGTCAGGTCGAGGATTTGGCTGCAATTGGGGAATGCAGGATCAAAGTTAGAGTCAAAAAGCTGCCACCCAGTCCTTTCAGACAGCATTACTCTGCCGACACGGAAGGTGTTGGGCAGGGATGTGGGTGAGATCATTCCTAGCCAAGCTCATATGCAACTCTAGTGAAATTGCTGTCCTAAATTAGGTCTGTAGGTAGAATCCATACCTTGGGAGAGAGG
>NW_011099715.1:0-497 GCF_000146605.3 Meleagris gallopavo | reverse complement strand
CATACTGGGCTGAAGGTAATCCCAAAGATGACTCCATGAGAAGAGAGATGGGGTTGGGTAATAACCAGGTGTGGGCTTGAGCTGGGAGGGAGAGCAGTGTCATTGACTTGGATGGGAAAGGATGCACAAGGCTGAAACTGTCAGGGGTTCCACAAATATCTGCCCACCTCACTCCTCGTAGCACCTTGCAATAAAGGCACGATAGCAGATATGCTTGTTTTCATTAAGAAGCCAACCATCTACTCCTCCTCCAACAGCAGAGCCTGGGGGGCAGCCCCCTGTTAAATGGGTCAGCAGTAATGACCAGAGAGCTGTGACAAAGCCCTCCTGCTGCAGCGCAGCGGGGCGCCGGCCCAAATTAGAACAATTAGCCATGTCCCACGACAGGTTTTCACTGGCATTATTACACAATCTCATGTTGCTGTCACTCCCAATCAATCTCCGGGCAAGAAAAGGTGCTGCACTGCAGATCTTATTGTGCGACAAGTCCCAGAATG
>NW_011099714.1:0-366 GCF_000146605.3 Meleagris gallopavo | reverse complement strand
CGACCCTCCAGGTGTTCCAGATCTGTGGGGATGTGGAGCTGAGGGACACAGTCAGCGTGTGCAGTGGGATGGCTTGGGGTCAGACTTAGTGATCTTGGAGGTCTTCTCCAAACTTAATGATTCTACGGTTCTGTGATTCTATGTTTTGTGTCAACTGGGAGGTCTTGTGCCGATCCAGGCTGGTTCCAGCCCCACAAGGGTTTTCTCCTCGGGCTATACGAGCCCCACTCATCGGCTTTTCCTCTTGGACTGAGCTCTTCCAGGGCCATGAAGGAAGTTTGGCAGATTTAAAGCCATTTGGTGCTGCTGTGATTAGGCCTCAACCACAGCAGCAATCGTTCTGCATAGGGCTCCCGGCTGAGGTCT
>NW_011099713.1:0-487 GCF_000146605.3 Meleagris gallopavo | reverse complement strand
CTTGTGAGCTGGCATTGGGGACTTCAGGGTAACTTTTGTTCTTTTAGATTTTCCTGGTGCAGAGATGGAATCCCTTGTCCCACACACAGGGATGTGCGTGCATTTCATGGGCAGGAAGACGCGTGCAATGGGATGGGGTGCAATGAAGGGAAGTGTGATTTGTGAATGAAGAGACTTGTTAACCTGTGGAATTGTGGCTTAAAATGACTTTATTTTGTAGCTAGTTTCTGCCATCTGAGTGATGTTGCACGTATTGGTTGTATTTATAACTTAATAGCTTTGCTCAAATTTATTACACTTTTTATGGCACTTCATAATTTATCTGGGATTCCTTAAGTGGGCTGAGGGCAGCATGTGGGGCACCGGGGTGGCACGGGGAGCCTGGCTGCAGTATGGCCCCAGTATGGCTGCGGTGCATTGGGGTCAGACGGCCATACTGTGGTTCTCAGTGGGGCTGCAGCCCTCACTGCTGCAGTGCTGCTGTGCG
>NW_011099712.1:0-385 GCF_000146605.3 Meleagris gallopavo | reverse complement strand
AGCAGCTATAATTTAATAAAAGATGGTCCAATCCCTCAGAATCTTGCTGCTCCGATGGAGAAGGTTCTGATTTAGATAGAGACTCATGCATAGATGCAGCCTCAACAGCTCAGTGTTGTGACTGAGATTCATCAATGCTGGTCCATGTCTGTAACGAAATAATTTCTCTTTGCCTTCCTTCAAAGTTCAAATTTACTTTTTGTTTAATAACAAATGGATATAATTCACCTCTGAAGGACTCTAGTCCTGGAATGGGATTTTAAGAGCAAACTCTGTATCTTCAGCTCTTTGATGTAATGAAGAAAACTATTGTATCATCACTTCTGGGAATTCAGTTTCTTGCAGTAACTTTGCTTTCTGCTCCTTGAAGATTCGTCTTGTTTTT
>NW_011099711.1:0-411 GCF_000146605.3 Meleagris gallopavo | reverse complement strand
ATCACCTCCACTGCCAGCCCGTAAATGAGGTCTGGGAAAGGGTGGATCCTGGCTCCACTCTTCCAGTCACTCAGGTGCATTGCATACACCTGAGCTCCCTGGGTTGGTCCTGCCTTCCCCCAAGTGTTCAATCACTGCTTTAGGCCATGACTTAGCATTTCCACTGCAATGGTTTACTCATATTCCTTGTCTCTCTCTGTCTTCCCTCTGGTCCTTGTTTTTCTATTCATATTAAAGGATTTCCAGGTCAGGAACTATCCTTAATTTTTTTTTTTATTTTTTTTCCTTCCTTCCCCTCTGTATTTTCTGTACTTCTGCACTTGTTTAGCTTGTAGTACAGAGAGTTTTCAGTAATGAGTTTGAGTGCTTTTCCTTGTGGCCAGTTTTGTTACCTCTGTTGCTGCTTTCTCT
>NW_011099710.1:0-420 GCF_000146605.3 Meleagris gallopavo | reverse complement strand
GTAAAAAAAAAAAAAATTAAATACTTGCCTTTTGAATCATAACACTGTAAATTCCCATGGACTGGAAACCTCTGGTGAAATAGAGCATATTAGCCCATCCCAGGGCCATTGCCAAAACAAGACACACGAGGTGTTCTTTGTAGGAAAACAAGTACAAAAAGACAGAGAAGATCACAAGCATAGCTTGTATAAAACTGTTAAAAAAAACACACGTATGTAAAAGGGAAATTACTAGCACAAAACCAATAGCATCATGGAAATATAAGAAAACAATTGTTTCTTAGGCTTCATATTGCTTTCCATTCTCCCCTACGAACATAACCAAAATAATTTAACAATAAAGTAAATGAGTTAAAATCTAGGTATGTTAATATATAATGGCTATCCTTATTAAAGCTTACTTTAAATAAACTCTTCTCC
>NW_011099709.1:0-538 GCF_000146605.3 Meleagris gallopavo | reverse complement strand
GGACGCTTTTTAAATATTGAGACTTGATCAAGTGATACAGTAAATGAAACCATTCTTTAAAAAAAAAATGAAAAAAAAAAAGCAACAAACCAAATTCCCTGAGGTTCAGTGTACAGTCAGGGGATTTTTTATGGCTATTTTGTCAATGTTGATGATGTACTGTACTACCGGTTGGTTTTCCTCTCCATTCCCTGTCACCTCATAGAATATTCTTTGTTGATCATTGTTGTATGTTAATAGTGTATAAAATGGCTATCTTGTAAGAGTGCTGTCCTGATGCTAGTGTAGTGAATCTTCCCCTTCTCTCTTCCTCTTCTAGTACATATTGGTAGGTGTATCGTAATTAAGGTTAAAAATTTAGATGTAGTTATTCAGATTTAGGACCAGTAAGGATAGAACTTTCTCTTATTTAAGAAAAAGAAAATTGCTAATAATTTTGGGAAGGTTTTCCTCGTTTTGTTTTTTTTTTCCTTCCTTTCCTCTTTTATTATATTTCTTTTCGTTGTTGTTCTTTTCTTTTGCTGATCTGATGCGGTTT
>NW_011099708.1:0-468 GCF_000146605.3 Meleagris gallopavo | reverse complement strand
CTCCCTCAGCCGCTCCCCATCAGACATGTGCTCCAGAGCCCTCACAGCTTTGTTACTTGATAATTTTAATTTCACCTGGGAGTAAGACTGCAGTTTCCTTTTGGGGTTAGGAGATTTTCACTCTGCATTACGATCTGCCATCAGGTTTTAGTCACCTAACGCTGGTGAGGAGGTGGGAAGCTGCACTGTGGGCAGCTCGCTAGTCAGAAGGCTCTTCTGTGTCATACCTCCCGAGTGAGGCTGGAGCCCCAAAACACAGAGACACATCCCACATCTGACTGCCATCCCGCCCTGGGAGCGGCTCTGTCTCCTCCTGCTCGGCTGTGGGGACAGGCGGGCCCAGGCAGCGGTTAGCCCTATCTAGTCACGGGGTCACTGCGTGGCTTTGCAGCCAGCCTGCCTTGGTTCAGACCAGGGTGCTGTATGAGGAGCAGGTGGTGGCGAGATGCCGATGACAAGAGCCTTGTT
>NW_011099707.1:0-303 GCF_000146605.3 Meleagris gallopavo | reverse complement strand
CTAGGTTAGGGCAAGTGAGTCCTGCACTAGTGATGTTGGCAGGGATTAGTTGTCTGTCTGTCTGTGGGAAATAGGGGTCAGTGCATTGCCCTCGTGTCCTGCCAGTACACTCAGAGCAGTCAGGAGCAGATCATAGAATCATAGAATGGCTTGGGTTGGAAGGGACCTCAAGGGTCACTAAGCTCCAACTCCCCTATCACAGGCAGGGCCACCAACCTCCACATCTAATACTAGAGCTGCTGGGTGTGTTCCCCTTTGTCCAGGATGTGAAACCCATCACATGGTGCCTTTTCTACCAAAGGG
>NW_011099706.1:0-563 GCF_000146605.3 Meleagris gallopavo | reverse complement strand
GGAGAGATGGATAAGGCATAGTGACAGTAAGAGTTAAAGATCTCCGTTGTAAGTTAAGCAGTAATTTTACTGAGCTTATTTTAAGATGGCTGTTACTGGGGAGTCAAATCAAACCTGAACCAAAATGAAAGCTGGAAGGACTGTGTTTATTTATAAGCTAGAAGCCAGTGTGTTTTTTTTTTTCCTGAAGATTTCTTAAATTTGATCTGGAATAAATCAATCAGAGCTGAATTCAAAATGCAGTAGAAGCGGTAAACATAATACACAGTGGTATTGTAACAGCACAAGAATTGATCTAGAAGTCATGGCTTTGGCAAAACTCACTGAACTTACAGGAGAATTTTGTTTGATTGAAGCACTTGTGTGAATAATATAAAGTAATACATGGGATAAACTAACCCAGATGGAAACATAACTCAGGGGATGGAAAATGCTGGTTGAAAAGATCAGTGAGACAATGACTGCATCCAGTGGAAGTACACCTATTCTGAGCATCACTGTGTTATGAGAAGAAAAACTTATACTACTTTTGATGTCAGGCAGAAATTTCCCCAACTGGACGT
>NW_011099705.1:0-404 GCF_000146605.3 Meleagris gallopavo | reverse complement strand
GCTCCTCATACAGCACCCTGGTCTGAACCAAGGCAGGCTGGCTGCAAAGCCACGCAGTGACCCCGTGACTAGATAGGGCTAACCGCTGCCTGGGCCCGCCTGTCCCCACAGCCGAGCAGGAGGAGACAGAGCCGCTCCCAGGGCGGGATGGCAGTCAGATGTGGGATGTGTCTCTGTGTTTTGGGGGCTCCAGCCTCACTCGGGAGGTATGACACAGAAGAGCCTTCTGACTAGCGAGCTACCCACAGTGCAGCTTCTCACCTCCTCACCAGCGTTAGGTGACTAAAACCTGATGGCAGATCGTAATGCAGAGTGAAAATCTCCCTAACCCCAAAAAGGAAACTGCAGTCTTTACTCCCAGGTGAAATTAAAATTTATCAAGTAAACAAAGCTGTGAGGGCTCT
>NW_011099704.1:0-305 GCF_000146605.3 Meleagris gallopavo | reverse complement strand
GGTGTGCAGTCATTAGAAGGAAACGCTCCTGATCCTGTGACCACTTTCCCTTCAGCTTAGCAGGTACCGACAGCTGTGAAAAGCAGGTTTTTAATCTCTCACTGACTTTTGTGCCAGGATTTCAGGGTCAGTTGTGTTCACTGTAAAGAGAGATCTGCCTTCTGGAAGATGTTTTTCAGCATTTGAGAGATTCTTTTTTGTGGAAAGCTTGGATTGCTTTAGGGTATGCAACAGTTAAATCAGGAAATGCAACCTTATTTTCAGCCAACATGCTTGTTAACTAAAGAGGAATCATAAAGAACTGT
>NW_011099703.1:2660-3259 GCF_000146605.3 Meleagris gallopavo | reverse complement strand
TTGTTCTGCTGTTTGAGATAAGCCAAAAGAACAACATAGCACAGGAGCTGATTCTGAATGCTCTCTTGGTTTGCATCTGTCAGAAGAGAGGATTCGCCGTGCGTCTCTGTGAGGGCAGCAGAAGGTAGAAATAGAAAACAATCTTTTCTTGCCAATTTAGGGTTGGGAGAACGCTGAACTGGGGGTAGCTCTCCTGGTCCCATGCTTAACCTGTGCTCTGTGTGCACATGGACCTGCAGTTGCTTTTGCAACTCGTGAAACTTTGGCTAAGTTGTTCAAGGTACTGGAAGGGCCATGTTAGGGGGTAACTGAACTTAGATGGGATTCTGTGTCTTGTTCTTCACTTGGTTTCTGACACGGAGTCTGAAGTCAGTTTCCCAGCCTCTGCTTTCATCTTGTTCTCTTTTTTCTTTTGCAGCAGACTGCGCATGTTAGTTAGCAAACTGGTATTGATCTCCTCAACAGAGCATTAATTTTGTATTTGCATATCAGTCAGATGTGTGTGGGTGGTGACAATCCCTGCTGGTCTTTGGACTTCTCATCAAATGTCACCCTCTGCAATCAGTGTAATCACAATGCTGAGAAATGAGCGTTTGAGA
>NW_011099703.1:0-615 GCF_000146605.3 Meleagris gallopavo | reverse complement strand
TCTTCTTGAGAATGCCATGCAGGTGTATGGAATATGAGTTTTAAAGCAGTGTGTCACCTTAGGAATGTTCTGCCTTCAACAGGCTTGAATTTCCCAGGCAAACATCATACTCCATCAGCATGATCAGTCCCGTGGCTCTGTGCGTGCTGCTCTTAACTTCAGGGAATGGCTG
The DNA here is from genome assembly GCF_000146605.3 of Meleagris gallopavo. NCBI lineage: Eukaryota > Metazoa > Chordata > Aves > Galliformes > Phasianidae > Meleagris > Meleagris gallopavo. The sequence continues at coordinate 443 of NW_011099703.1, read as the reverse complement.
TCCTTGTGAATGAGTCGCTGCCTTAATAATCTGTGTGCAGTGAATGCAGCAGTCCTGGTGCTGGCTGGGGCAGGGAGGGTGAGCAGTCTCAGGCTCAAAGTGTTGAACAGGGCTGCTCTGTGCTCAGCCCAGGCTGTGCAGGCAACACCAGGCCCCCAGGGGCAGCGCTGCCTCCAGGGCTTTGCATTAAGCAGACTCAGAATGCCTGAGAGCCCTAAAGCCAAAGCTTTAGGGAAGCTGGAGAATGCCCACATCTCCCTACTTTGGTTTGCTGCCCAGCTTCTTCCTTCTGATGGCCTCTGGATCCTGTCTTTGTGCTGCCTGCAGTCCTGCTGCCTGCCAGGTGTTTTATGTTTGATGAATCAAGGGCCTGGGTTTGGTTTTGTTCTATATTTTTTCTTAATTTTCTTTGAAAGTTTGAAGGTTTTTTTTAATGAATGTGT
>NW_011099702.1:0-445 GCF_000146605.3 Meleagris gallopavo | reverse complement strand
CCAGGCTCAAAGGCAATCAGTGCTCCAGAGCAAGGCTGGAGCTCACTGACAGCAGTGCAGCATCCGTGCCTCACTGCTGAGCAAGACAGGAAAGAAGGACAAATGCAAAGAGCATCTTTGTGCATTCCTGTCTATCCTGGTTTGACTTGGAAACCAATCAAAGCCATTAAGAGAAGAAAGCAATACTCAGCTTACCTGTGCAACTCAGATAGGTACCTGCCAGAGATGAAAGAACAACACACAAAATCTTGGACATGCAGCTCACATTGAATCTATGATGCTAAACAAATCCAGCCCATGAGGTAATCCCTGACCTTCAGCTGCTGTAGTGTATTGTCACATTCCAGAACTATTCCCATCTGTACCTGACTGGTTGTTCCTTAGTACTGCACTCCTGTGCTGAACCACTGCATCTCACAACCAGCTATCCTTTAAGATTTACGAC
>NW_011099701.1:0-711 GCF_000146605.3 Meleagris gallopavo | reverse complement strand
AAGGTTTATGGAATAGCTATTCATAATGTCTTGTGATGTGGAACAATTCGGTAACTTCCTCTATGCCTCCCCAACATCCCATTTAATTCTAAACACTCGTAGTTTCTATAGCCCTGATCTCAAAGGATCTTCCAACGTGACTTAGCTAAACACAAAAAGTGATAAGCAAAGTTTAACAGCAGTCATGGAAACAAGTCTGTTGCATTGGCAATACCAGCAGAAACCAAAAGGCTGAATCCCAGTTCCCCCCTGTAAATTTTAGACAGGTGCAGTGTTAATGAATCAGTGAGACATGGCTTAGCTCTAGAGAGCTGCAGGTGGATAGACTTATTTATTCAGGAGAATAATTTTCTCCAGCAATAATAAAACTAGATTTCCATACATTTTTATCAGGTGTATTTGGTCTAAAAGTCCAACATGAACATTGTCAGCATAAGTACCACAAGCAGCAGACAGAAGTTAGAGGAGAAGATGAAGAGCGTGTGCTCTGTTAGTAGCAGCTGCAGGAGAGGCTGTCACCTTGCACTTTGCCTGAAATTTAATCTCACAGGCTTGCTGAGAACCGTAAGTTTGCAGCTTTTGTTTAAACAGTAACATCCAGTGACAAGCAGTAAGTTTGTACAGTCCATGGTTGTCTGGAGACCAGGAGTAAACTGGGTGGGGGGACTGAGATTGTTTGAGAGAGGTGTAGTGAAATAATTTGCATGACAT
>NW_011099700.1:0-834 GCF_000146605.3 Meleagris gallopavo | reverse complement strand
GAGCTGGTGGGCTTGCTGTTAGCGTTTGAGCCTGCTCTCTTGGTGTGTCTGGATGTGATCCTCTGCTGAAATAGGTCCTGTGGGCCGCCTGCCCAAGAGGGGCTTGGTCTTTGCATGGTGCCTGGCAGCCCTTTTTCTTTGGGGCTGTGTCAGCTTGGTTTGTGTGTGATGGCTGGCTGGAAAATGCTTCTGGGAAGCATACTGTGGCTCTGTTCTAGCAGAAGTGTTTGTTACTCTGCTTTTCTCTTAGACCAGAAAGACAAATCACAGAATGGCTTGGGTTGGGGAGATCCAGTTCCAACCGCTCTGGGAAAAGAGTTTCCAACCACTGGATTTGGTGTCTGAGCTGCAGAACAAAGTTGTTGTCCTTTTTCTTTCAAGCAGTGAAGAATTGTTGTGGATTCTCTTAAAACTCAGTGGTGTTTGAGTCATGGCATGGAAGGAGAAAATTAGTGTTATCTTGCTATTCAGAAGTGTTAACACTTAAAAGACTTATTGACCTCATTGGCATTTGCTCTGGAAGTGGGAAGTGATAGCACTGAGATGCAGTAGTTGGGATATTCTAGAAATGGCAAGGCAAATCCAGAAGGCTTGGTTTGATGATGATGATGATGATGAGTCTGTGGATCAGCAGTGAAACTTCAATAGGCAAAAATGCTCAGATATTTTCTATTAATGTGAGTACCTGATTGACTCCGCTTGGCAGAACTTCAGTAGGACCTTCCTGTGAATGAGAGCTCTCTTCCTGCTCTGCTCTGCTGAGTCACTCGTGAAGGTTTTGCCTTGTCGTGATTCGGAGGCAGCTGTACTTCCATTTGATGCGTCCTTCTGGAT
>NW_011099699.1:0-399 GCF_000146605.3 Meleagris gallopavo | reverse complement strand
GTGAAGATCATCGACATCACAGCAGGGAACATCTCCCCCCAGGAGGTGCAGGAGCTGCGTGAGGCCACAGCCAAGGAGATCGACATCCTGCGGAAGGTCTCGGGACACCCCAACGTCAGTGAGTCGGGGCAGGAGGGTTTCTGCCACGTTTACTCTTTAAGCCCAGGAGGGGCTTTGGGGTGATGTCCCTGGATGTCAGAGCTCTGTGAGACCCACGGTCCTGGCATGACGCAGGGCACCTGCTCAGAGCATCCCCTGCTCTGCCTCTGCCCAAGCTGCCTGGCCATCTCCCTCCTGAGCTCCTGCTCAAAACGCTAACAAAGATCAGTTTGTTAATTCAGTTAGCAATTAGAATCAGCAATTTTCAGTCTGTTTAGTGGAAAGGAGCTCTCTGTGCAT
>NW_011099698.1:0-464 GCF_000146605.3 Meleagris gallopavo | reverse complement strand
AATATGACTTGATGCCTCATCCCTGGGAGGGTGGTTCCAAAGGGCCAGGTTGGATGGGGCCCTGGGCAGCCTGAACTGGTGCCTGACTTAGTTGTTGGCAACCCTGCTGTGGCACAGGGCTTGGAACTAGATGATCTTTGGGGTTTCTTCCAACCCAACCCATTCTATGATGGTTTGGCTTTTTTTCCTAAAGTGCAACAGAAAGTTTCTCATCTTTCCATTAAACTTATCTCAGTGAAATGACTCGCTAAGGGACTGCAGCAGGGCTGCGTTTTATATCTTCATCACTGAAGATTTCTTCCTGAGGGACACGGTTAGTGGGCATGGTGGGGATGGGTTGGCAGTCGGACATGGTGATCTTTGAGTTCTTTTCCAGTCGTAACCATCCTGTGATTCTGTGGGTGGGGATGGGTTGATGGTTGGACTCATGATCTTGGAGTCCTTTCCCAACCTTAATGCTTCTA
>NW_011099697.1:0-372 GCF_000146605.3 Meleagris gallopavo | reverse complement strand
CTGAATTCCTTGGCCAATGTCTTCAGCTCCCGGGCCAGTTGCATCATGATGGCCAAGCCTGGAGGCGAAGCAGGTGTTGAGGGGTGGAGGGCTCAACCCAAACAAGCGAGCAGCCCAGAGGCAGAATCATAGAATCACTCAGGTTGGAAGACCTCTTAGAAGATCAAGTCCAACCATTGACTCATCCCCAGCAGCCCATTGGTGACGCTGGACTTGTGTGAGCCTTATATACGGTGCTCATAAGCATCTTCACACCATTTCCAGCACGTTGCCATCAGCTTCCCCCCCCACAGAGCAGCTCAGGGCTCACCCTCTGACTGCCGGCCACCCAGCAGCGGGGACAGCACGGCTGACACCGAATCAATGAGCACT
>NW_011099696.1:0-772 GCF_000146605.3 Meleagris gallopavo | reverse complement strand
GACACAATGGGGGCACAGTGGTGACAGTGACACCGAATGGGGAAGCGATGGGTGTGTGGGAGCCATGGTGCCCATCTGGTGCTGTGGGTACATCACCTGTGTGTTGCAGGATTGTGACCCTGACCCATCATGTCCTCCTTGCTCTGGGATGCTGCTGCTCTCCTGGTGTCCAGGGAAGGTGATCTCGTGTAAAATACATCAACAAATAAACAATCCACATCAATGGCCATGGAAAAGGCTACTGTAGAGGCTGAGCTCCCCATGACTGTGGTTTGGGGATGGGTTTCAACTGGTGTGTGGCCCGGGGAGCTATGGAGCTCAGGCCCCACGCAGCAGATTGCTTTGGATCAGGGGCTTCCAGTGAGAACAGAGCTGGACCTGCCTGTTGCATTGGTCTGCAGTGATTTGTCTTACATTGCTGAGTTCTGCTAATGCTCATCTCCAACAGGCTCTGTTCTGCTGTTCCCCATGCTGAGATGTCAGAGGAGCTCCCCAAGCATCCATCCACTGGACATAAGGGAAACCCAGTAATGGACTGTGTGCAGCCCCATGTGTCCACAGCCAGCTGTGCCCCAAGCAGCAGCAGCCCCTTGAGATGAGCAGACTCCCATCTAGCCCAGGACCACACAGACATGGGTGGGATGGAGCCCCAGCTCTGCTCTGGGCTGGGTTTGGGCTGGGATTGGATGGGAATCTCCACTTGAAATGTCATTTCCTTCTAGGGCCAGCTTCCAGGGGGGACCCCCGATGGGTATAAACAAGGTCTGCCTTT
>NW_011099695.1:0-388 GCF_000146605.3 Meleagris gallopavo | reverse complement strand
TTTTCTGCAGACTCATAAAACTACGGGACTGTGAGCAGCAGTGGCACAGTTACACCGCAGCAGAAAGCAGGAAAAACTCACAGCTCACCTCATCCTCGGGGTAATGGCAATCAAGCACGAGGGTCTGCTTCGTATCGTCCTTAATGACTTCCACAACAAAGTTCGGAGTCGATGTGATATCGGGCTGAAGGAGAGAAGCACCCATCAGTGCCGAGGGCTGAGCAGGAGCCAACGCAGCCACGAGGCACCTGCACTGGGTGCTGCTGGGGGCTGGGGAAGGGTACATGGGGGTCTCCCAGGGCCGCTCTCCCCTGGACCCAGCTGCCCCGCTGCCCTCCATGTGTTCCCAAGCCCAAAAACCGATTGAGAGAGAAAAACAAAGCGAAAC
>NW_011099694.1:0-411 GCF_000146605.3 Meleagris gallopavo | reverse complement strand
TTGGGATCCAGCTGTAGAGCTGTGAGCACTGCAACACAACACCATTGCTTGGCCAGGGTCAAGAGCAGTACAATTTCCCCATGTCTCTACCTACATACTTACATTCCTCATCTGTGCACTTGAGCTCATCCTGGCCTCTTTTACATGAAGTTACAGAGAGTTGCAGAGCTGGATGGATGCTGGAAACAACCAGAGCTATAGCAGAGTCCATGCAAGGTGATGTAAGGCCATTCACACCCTTCCTGAGTTGGACTTGTTCAGCTTTGTCCTTGGAGCAGTGCAGGCACCTCACCTCCTACCCTGAACTGTCATCTTTGGAAGACTCCTGTAAGTAGATGGCAGCCACATGCTTGGGTCAGAGCGCTATTCATGGAGCTCAGCACCTCCTGCAGACCCCACCACAGAGGTGAG
>NW_011099693.1:0-478 GCF_000146605.3 Meleagris gallopavo | reverse complement strand
GAGACCTTCCTGTCCTTGCAGAGTGGCAAAACCTGCAGCTGTGTCTGGCTCTCACTGCACCCTGCCCCACTGCCTGCAGCTCTGTCCTCTGCTGAGCTCCCCAGTCCCTTCTCTGGGTTAAGTGTGAGATGCCATTTAAAGCCCAGATTGCAGGGCAGAGGGCCTCAGCTGGGCTCAGCAGACATTGAAGTAATCTGATAGATCGATCGCTCTCTTTATACTGGCTCCCATGGCTGCGCAGTCCATTGAGGGAAATGATTTTAGCTGCTGGCCTGCAGTGTGCCCGCCCGAGGCGTAACCGTGCAGGCAGGGCTGCGTTGTTTGTGTGCCCTGGTGAAGGAGCACACCGTGCAGTTGATGGAAGCCCGATGTCAGGTGGGTGTCAGTCCTGCCACACTGAGATGACAATGGCATCGTGCAGCAGATCAAAACATTAAGTCTTTAAAACCATATGTTCGATGTGTCATATCACAGGAGC
>NW_011099692.1:0-356 GCF_000146605.3 Meleagris gallopavo | reverse complement strand
AGGTAAGTGCCAGAGGTATGGATTATCAATTTACTTAACTGAAAACAAATGAAGTTGCACTGTAATTTCTAAGCATGACAGAGATCAGCAAGGACAAGACTGCAAAAGGTGAAGCAAAGCCTGTTTCCTTCCACCTTCCTTCGAAATGCTGCAAGTACCTACAGGTATCCAATATTCACAATGTGAAACAGGTTACTACTCAAAAGCTTACATTTTCTGAGAGATGTGGAAAAACTCAGTGACTCAGTTCTGAAGTGAAATAGCTAACAGGAGAGCACACACTTCCAGAACTGCATATACTGTGCGTTGTCTAAATAGGTTTTTCAGGTTTTCTTTTGTTGGTTTTTGTTGGTTTT
>NW_011099691.1:0-435 GCF_000146605.3 Meleagris gallopavo | reverse complement strand
GAAGGGAAGCGGTGGCACAGCCGTGATTCATCCCTCCTTGCCCGGCACAGGTTGATGGGGCACAACCTCAGTTTCCTCTCCCCAAAATGGAATGGGAACAAGGAGCAAGGTGTGCAGGAGCAGGCAGCCGTGATCCCCTGCCTCAGTGGACATCACATCCCCAGTGCTTTCCAGACAAAGGACCATGCTCCCAATCCCAAACCCATCAGTAGCAAACCCCAAGCAAAGGCATTTCTCAAAGCACACACTCGGGACAGCCCAGCTTTCCCTCTTAATCCCCATCGGCGTTTCACCTGCTGATAATCCCAGGGCAGCACTAATCGCTGGGATAACAGCGGCTGCCCGACACTAATCTGGTCCTAATCCCTGTGGGAGAGGCAGAGGTGTTGCATGGGGTCAGCAGTGGGCACGGGTCTGGCAGCCCACCCTCCTTTT
>NW_011099690.1:0-371 GCF_000146605.3 Meleagris gallopavo | reverse complement strand
CTTGAAAATCCCCCATGTAAATTGTCATCTGCTTCAGGTTGTATATTAGGAACAAATTTTTCTTATAAAGAGCAGTGATGCATTGGCACAGACTGCTCAGGGAGTGGTGGAGTCACCATCCCCTGAAGGGTGTTTCCAGAAAAAGGGTCAATGTCACACTGAGAGGGGCATAGTGTAGAACCATCACAGCCAAGGGTGGATGGTTGGACTGGGTGATCTTAGAGGTCTTTTCAGCTTCGGTCCTATAATATACAGTGGCTACATTTCCTGGACACATAGGTATTGTTATCTCAGAATGAACTGGTACCAAACCAGCACTGATGCACCAAACTGCTGCATCTCCTTTCGTACCTTCTCCAGCACTTGTGTGT
>NW_011099689.1:0-377 GCF_000146605.3 Meleagris gallopavo | reverse complement strand
ATGAAGCAAGGTGTGACTTGCTCCAGACAGCACCCTTCCAGGGGGCAGAGCCTGGCAGGTGGGTACACAGTACAACAATGATGTTGGGGTGCAGTGTTTTGGGAAGGATTCGTGGAGGTTCTGTTACCCCATCCCATATCCCCACTGTGCAGGGCATCGGGGTAAGCAGGGAGAGGTTTAACCAGAGCTCTTGGCCCTGAAATGTAATACCAAGCATCATCTCAGAGGGAAGAATCCTTACAGCAAGGGGGTATAAATAAAATGAGATTGGCTGCCAGCAAATTAGAATTACAGGGATGCCATCTGGACAACAATTAAAGAGATTGTTTGAGCTCCAGTGATGCTGACATAGTTATAGGAACCGGCTGGCAAAGCGA
>NW_011099688.1:0-742 GCF_000146605.3 Meleagris gallopavo | reverse complement strand
GAGGGATTAATGAAGGTAGTTTTGGAGCCGGTTCAATTCACGTTATGGAAAGAAGAATGGTCAGTACAAATTAGAGCCGTGGTTGCAGCGGCGTCGAGGGACCCCCGACACCCGGCGAATGGCCGAGAATCAGGGGAGCACACTAGCTTCGCGCGGCTATTGGGGTTATGGGGAGGGAATGGCGGGGTCCCCCGAAGGGCAACTCAGGCACCTTCGCCCTGGGGAATTACTCGCGACCACTGAAGCCGCGGTGGCGGCGTTCAGGAGGTTCGCAAGAACGGCTGAACCTCTGTCCCCTTGGTCTGACATTATGTAAGGTCCGACAGAGTCCTTTCAGGACTTTGCAAATCGGCTCATCCGAGCGGTCGAGGAGTCAGAACTTCCACGAACCACTCATAACGCGATCATTGTGGACTGCCTTAAGCAGAAGTCTCATAAAAATATCAAAGATCTTATACGAGCGGCCCCTGATAGTCCCAACACCCCAGGGGATATCATTAAGTATGTCTTGGAAAAACAAAAAACGACTCCCCTCACGAACGAGGGGCTGGCTACAGCCCTGGTAGCAGCCATGTCCGCGTCCGAGAGCCAGAGTAAAGGACCGTGTTTCAAGTGCGGTCAATTTGGTCATCTTAGAGCCCACTGTGGTAATTTTGGGAATAGAAGACCGGGAAATTCAAACATCAATCTCACCTGTCAAGCCTGTGGAAAAGGGGGGCACAGCGCCCGCCAGTGTCGGAAG
>NW_011099687.1:0-392 GCF_000146605.3 Meleagris gallopavo | reverse complement strand
TTGACACTGGGACCTCTTGCAGAGCATGGCAGGATGGAGGTCTAGATGCATCCTTGCTGTGTGTAATGCTGTGCTAGATTGGTTGCACATGGGTGGGAAATGGCTCTTTGGGATCAGTCAAACAGGTGGGCAGGTGGTCCCACCTTCTCATAAGTGCTGCTGGGCAGGTGGCAGCTGTAAGAGCCTGAGCATGGGGCAGCAGGGCTTGGATGATGCGGGGGTGGTTCTGCTCCTACTGCTACAGGTAAGGAAAGGTTTGTTGGTTTCTCAGATTTATGGTTGGCCTGGGGGCAGTTCTGCCTAGGTCCTATGGTGGTTCATGGACAATGCTGCAGACATCAGAGGGCAGCCCTGGGAGCCAGGCAGGGAGGGCCCCAGGGGCAGTTTAATGA
>NW_011099686.1:0-517 GCF_000146605.3 Meleagris gallopavo | reverse complement strand
CACTATATAGAATTTGTCACCTGTACTCTTACTGCTTTCCCAGCACGTGTTGTATTTAAGTGTATCTCTGTGTCAGCCAGAGAGACGAGGGGAGCAGCTTTCTACTAATGGGATTAGCTGTAGATTTCATGGATTGGTGTGACCTGCGCTCCCAGAAAACTCAGTGTCTCCATTTTAAGTATTCCTCCCTTTGCTACTGAACCTCAGTGATAAAGTTTGAACTTTTTTCCTTTTTAAAACATCTTTTCAGAGCAGGCTGGGTTACACAGCTTTGTTTCCGCTGAGCCTCTCAGGTTGTCAACAAAAGCAGCTGTCAACTCAGATGAGCTTCGAAAATCAGATTTTAGTAAAACAGGCGTAGGGAATCAAATTACTCTGTCCGAAGACTTCAGCCCTGGCTGGTAACTCCCCTCCTATTACCACACAAGTAGAAACAAGCAGTTTCTCTTGCTTTTGCAATAGATGTGTAATGCCATTAGGTCCTACTGAGCTGAACATTGCTTGCACAAGCAAGAGG
>NW_011099685.1:0-348 GCF_000146605.3 Meleagris gallopavo | reverse complement strand
TCCTTTGAAACACCATGGGAAAAGTAGAGGCAGAATCTTTTTTTTTTGGGGGGGAGGGGGGGAAGCACAGTAAAACATACCAGATTTTGCAAGGTGCAATAATTAAGGTGTAATTCAAATAGAGAACATTATGGAGGCTGAGGCTTTTGAAATTTAGTAGTTTTGAGAAGAAAGCTTTGCCATTTCATTAGGCAGTATTAAAAATCTTTTCATTTTCACTGCCACTTTGGGCAGTGTTTTTACTGTTGATTCTGTGTACCTCTTCATCTCTCTGCTATCCCTTATTCTGTACATTACAGCATACAGAATGCTGAAAGCTTATTTTGTCATATATATACATGAAAAGTC
>NW_011099684.1:0-407 GCF_000146605.3 Meleagris gallopavo | reverse complement strand
TGCAGTACAAAGCCCAGGGTGCTCAGAGCTCACTGGCAGGGTCCCTGTGGCCCACAGGGATGTGGCTGGAGCAAAAGGGTTGTTCTGGGTCAGAGGAATCCCTGCAGTCCTCTCCTTGATGCTGGTGGAGCATCTTCCCCTGGCTCTCCTTGCTTGCAGCACTGCTGGATGAGCTCCTTGGGGCACTGAGCAGCTCTCTGATGGACAGCACCGATGTTGAAAAAGCAAAAGGGAAAAAGGAAGTCGGATGCGTCAGAACTCAGGGCTCAGTGCTGGGCACTCTCTCTGCTGTCTCATTCCCACCAGGGGCAGAGGACAGAAGGTGTCCTGGGGCTGCAGGAGGGGACTTTGGGCGAAGCAACGCAGGGCAGCCGGGATGGGGGATGGGCAGACAGGAGGAGGTTGTG
>NW_011099683.1:0-552 GCF_000146605.3 Meleagris gallopavo | reverse complement strand
CTTCTTTCCTTGTTTATCCTCTTTTTCCATGACGGCTGCGGGGTTTTTTTGCTGCTTTTCCAGCATTCGGCAGTACTCCTTGGTGGCTCCCCATGGATAGATCCCCCCTGGGCTGTCCCCGTGCCACCCAGTGCTGTCCCCAAACCTTGCCCCAGTAGAGATGGGAGCTGGGATAATGCTGGGACGCACAGACAGCCTTTTGGGGGCTGCCAAGGAGGGAAATCCCCACCCGATGAGGACAGCAACCCCTGCAGCAGGTGCTGGAAAAGGGACAGAGCCAGGGGTGGCCCCCAAAGCATTCAGAGCTGCTGGGACACCCCACATTCAGCCTGAAGGGAATCCCCAAAGCTCGGGCACTGCTGGGAGGGTCACCTCAAAGCCATCCTGGGGGAAATCCTAAAGGAAGGGCTGGCCCAGTACCATCCAGGGGGTAATCCCAAAGCCATCCAGGGAGGAAATCCCAAAGCACTGAGGGAGGACATTCTGAAGCTATCCCAAAGAGCTGGGAGGGGGTCACCCCAAACCCACCCTATAGGGAGCCCAATGCATTGG
>NW_011099682.1:0-488 GCF_000146605.3 Meleagris gallopavo | reverse complement strand
TGAATCAGATCTATCAGTGTCTAGATACAAGGCCTTTTTATCCTTGCAAACTCAGGCTTTCCAAATCTTTAAGCCTGATCAGAGATAGAGCACTACAAGAGCTTACTTAAATCTCAGCAAGTAGAAAGGGCAAGGAGAAGAGATCACATAAATAAAGAACACTGCTTTTTTTTTTTAAAGATAAAACATAACTCTAGGTACAATAAAATCCTTTAGAGAACAGAAGAGATCTTTGTCAGGAATGTATCTCATTTAGTCCCATTGTTTCACTGCATGCTTTTCAGAGAGAAAGCCATTTATCTTGCCTTTTTTTCTCCCCAGTATTTTTTTTTTTCCTCCTTTCCTGATGCTAATTTCCATTCCATTAGGAAATGAATCACTGATGAGGTGCTAGTCTTGTCTCCCTGCAAGCAGACCTCAAAAATGGGGCAGTCAGGAAAAGCAGTCTCATGACTTAGAAGCTTGAATGCTTTTGCAAGACCACTTTT
>NW_011099681.1:0-375 GCF_000146605.3 Meleagris gallopavo | reverse complement strand
GGCCGTGATTCATGGGCCTGTGGAGCCGCTCCCCAAAGGCAGGAGCTTTATTGGAGGTGGGGGGCGTGCTCCTGCAGAGGGGTTTTATTTTAATTGGGGGCACAAATCACGATAGTTTAGGTGTTGCTTTCTCTGCTGCGATGCCTCCCCTTAACTTTTGGAGAGGAGCGTAAATTGAGATTCAGCATCGGAGAGCTGTGCCAGCAGATTTACAGCACGGAGCTCCCATCCATGCATGCAGGTCGGTGGCTGTGGGGTCCCCTTCCCCGCTGGATCTCGAACCTCTCCACTCTGAGGGTGATCTTTTGTGTCTCCCAACATGAATGCTGCTTCCCCAAGGTAATTTCTCAGCCAGTCCGAGGCAGTTCTGCAATC
>NW_011099680.1:0-360 GCF_000146605.3 Meleagris gallopavo | reverse complement strand
TCCTTCGTGTAAAGGAAGGCTCTGGGGAGTGCTTGATGAGGGTGTGGTTAGATCTTAGATGGAAAGCTGCAAAACCCAATGTATTGTATATGAATATACACAGGAGTTTATAATAAAACCTAGAAATGATAATACTTGGCACTTCTGTACGCTTCCACTCTTGCAGAAAGGAGGTCATCGTGCTCCTTTTTGAACGCACCTCTCTGAGCCCACATGACTGAAATTTGCCTTTAGAAGTTGGTCTTTGCCTGAGTCTTGCAGGGAAGGTTTGGTTCAGCAGGCAGGCTGGGAAGGGAGGGTAAGAGCAGGGCTGGTGGCACAGGATGTGCTGCTTCCTCACCCTTTCTGCTGCTACCTAGC
>NW_011099679.1:0-457 GCF_000146605.3 Meleagris gallopavo | reverse complement strand
CTAGCACCACATTTCAATCAAAACCCATACTGCAGTTCCTAAAACCCCCAAATACCCTCACTTTCACATCCCCGAGAAGCATGACATTCTATGTGTTCCTGCAATAACAGCCTAACACTCTCCAGAAGAAGCCCCACCACCGAGATAAATGCAGTAAAAGACAATTATGCAGCTGAGAGCACAAAGTTTTGGACAGATCTCCTCTGCAGAAAAGAAAGAATGCATGTTTTGTACCAACCAGAACTAAAGGGGTGGGTGGGAGAGTTTTGTACAGTTTATCACTGACAGTTTTTGCCTCACAGGCAGCACAACAGGGCCCACCTATGACTGCAGGCACACATCACACCATATGTCTGGTCTTAAAGACAGTTACAGCAGGGTGTCAAGAGATCCAAGTTATTCTCTGCCCTGGAGATTCAGCATCACACAGTGACACTTTTGCTAACAAAGGGATGGA
>NW_011099678.1:0-399 GCF_000146605.3 Meleagris gallopavo | reverse complement strand
GAATTAATAGCCCTCTAGATGGTGCTACTATTTCAAATAAGCTGGATGCTTGCAAACTTCACTGAAGTCTATCTACAGCAACCTATGAGAAACCAGCACTGACAGATGTCCTGACCTCAGTAAAAGAACAAACCAGAAACAACATAGAGTTCATCTGGCAGAGTTAGCAGTGGAGAAAAGTCTGTCAGTAAATATAATTGCTTCTTTTTAAGAGCAGTGAATGCCTCCATATTGCACTGCTGCAGAAAAAAAAATTAAGATGTATTGATGAAAATTACCTTTCAAAGGCTGGCACAATTTTCTCTCTGAATTCCAATTTTCTCAATAATTTGCTACTCATCTATCTAGCATATCACTTTAGAACAGATGCACTTTGAACACAGCCACAGAAACAACACT
>NW_011099677.1:0-496 GCF_000146605.3 Meleagris gallopavo | reverse complement strand
GGCTGTGAGTGCACCTGAGTGATCCGTTACCTCTTCACAGAGCGTGGCAGGCAGTGCACATATTGCTCTGATGGCTGGAGAAGAGAGATTACTTCTTGCAGCGCAGGAGGCCTGGAAGAGGGTTGGTTGTCAGCTGTAAGGTTGTTCTTCCCTCTCATGCTCCAGATCACTGAAGTTTAAACATTTTGTTGCTTTGTGGAGGTTATCTGTGAGACTGTGTATCCCGTCCTGTAACACTGAGTGCTGGTGCCTGTGCCTTCTGTGCAGCGGCTGTCCCAGCACTTATCTTGATCTCCCAAGCAAATTTTCACTCCTGGAAGGAGCACCGTGTCAGTGTGGAAATGACATTGCTAACTAGAAATGTTCTTCCTCGGTCATTAGCTCTCACGAGCTGTTGTTTTATAGCAAAGAAATTCATTCAAATAAAAAGCAACATCACGTTGTCACTTCATGCAGCATGGGTGGTGCTTCTCTGCGCTGTTGGCTCCGTACCTGG
>NW_011099676.1:0-415 GCF_000146605.3 Meleagris gallopavo | reverse complement strand
TGTGGCCTTGGGGTGGCTGCCTGATTTCTGCAGTTCCTCATTTAAAGGGTTGATAACAGGAGCTTTGAATGGCATGAAGTGGTGCTTAAATCATCGATGCCTTAATTAAGAGGAGAGCAGCCTCCTCCTTCTGAAGTCTCTTGACAGACCACTTGTGCTGTGGGCTTCCACAGTGTCCAGATGTGGAGAATGGAGGCACGTTCACCTCCCTGCAACGTGGCCACGTGGGACAAAAGCACCAGGCTGTGCGATTTGTCCTTATGGGACAGATGAGGAGCAGGTGAAGAGCCCAGGGCTCTACACGAGAAGCAGAGACAGCAGACATCATTAATTGAGCTATCCTGGAAAGTATAGGTCTGGTGATAGGCACCCAAAGACCAGCTGTAGGATTACAAACCATGCATGTGTTTTGTAG
>NW_011099675.1:0-776 GCF_000146605.3 Meleagris gallopavo | reverse complement strand
GAGAGAGGTTCAGCAAAGCGTGGAAGACTTAAGTCCTGCTTAAGATACAAACTTCAAAACTCTCTGCTAATTGCATGGAGCACAGCATGCTTTCTCCGCCCTTCTGATCTCTTATCTATGCCTTTACCTGGGCTGACATGGACAGGTAAAGCAACTCTGGCAAGTTTGCCTCTAATTACTCAGATGCTCACAGTGACACTTGAGATGATTAAGCACAGAGCATATACTGCTCTACACAATGACCGAAGGAGCAGTCAAACAGTCCTTACACAACCCTCAGTTCAAAGTGACTGCAGCTGGAAGATGCTCAGTGCATGTATTATCATCAGCTCTTGGAAAGAAGACAGGCCATGGAAGACCAGCTTACAATACATCCCATATGCAGTGAAAGCTATGAGTATCTTGCTTGGTTCGGGTTTCATAGAGATCAACCCTGCAAGAAGACAGAGGAAAGTGCTCCACTTTGTGAAGGAGACATTGACTCTGCCTGCTTCAGCCCCAGGGATAACTGACTGTGGCCAGGCTAAGCAGCTTGTGAACAGAAGAGAAGAGGGCAGGACAGTGAGCCCACAGGATGCTGCTTTCCATTCATCCTGCAGCACCTGCAAGGCTTGAGGAGAACTGAAGCATATTTTGAACTAAAAAGGAATGCTTGTAAGTCTCCTTTGCATTCATCACTTGTTATTTCCCTCAAAATGCCACCTTACGTTTCCCCATGCCTGCAGTTATCTCAACCTGACCTCTTCCTCCAGTGGTTCAATGTGGCTTTCCTGGTT
>NW_011099674.1:0-482 GCF_000146605.3 Meleagris gallopavo | reverse complement strand
GAGGCGAGAAGAGTCCTTGCAATTTCTATACCAAATTTCTGTTACCATACCAAATACCAGTCCTTAATCACAAACACACACACTGGAAGGTTTTAACTAATCTTTCAGTCACTCGTACCTTCACAGAATGACAGAATTTAGCAGATAGTTGCTAAACGGCCACACAACAGTTATTCTGTCAGTTTCCACACTTCAGTTTTTTGGGTGCTGTGTTGAGGAGTGCATTAAAGGCACAGCATGCACTGCAGCCACTTCTGCTACACTTAGACCTGAAAGAATAAAGCTCACTTGTCTGCAAGTCTTGCTGGGGGAGGACATGTTGTACTTTCTGAGTTTATGCAGCATTTGACACAAGGGACAAGTCCTCATTTATTTAAAGGGCCTTGGATGCTAAGAGAGTCGTTTTCTTTGCAAAATAACGGAGAAAGCCCTTTTCATACTAACGTAACAGATGTGTACCCTGACACCCTCTACCGTGATAC
>NW_011099673.1:0-693 GCF_000146605.3 Meleagris gallopavo | reverse complement strand
GTGACGTTGCTTTAGTAGTGCTAGCCTCGTAGCACAGCAGGGGAAGGAAGAGCTGGGTTGAACCATTTCCCCACGTCCTGCAAGGTGTTGGATGGGGCAGAAAGGCCCCTCGTGGGATGGCTGGAGGTGTTAGGACTGCTGCAGGGTTTTGGAAATTTGTCAAGTGCTTGTTGCCTTGGATTGCTTGCAGATGCTTCAGGAAAGGGTGCCTCAATAAGATCTTGCAGTGATGCTACTATCCATATTGTGATAAGCAGTGCATATCCATATTGTGATAAGTGTTGGAATGGGGCTCTGGGTCAGTGTGAGGTGCTTTATTAGCAGCTGGGCATGGCCTTAAAGCACGTTACTTCTCTTCCCAAGCTAAGCCAGCCACCAGGCGACTTGCACAACTCTTCTGGAAGTGAACTGTCTTCGTTTATTCTTACTCCAAACTCAGCAGCTCTTATGCAATAGTCTTTCAATAGCAATGCGAGGCACTGGACAATTCGTACTTACGAATCTGACTTCATGTCTTCCCCCCCAGCTGCTTGATTTAAGGAAACTGTTGGTTGTTCTGTGTATTTTACTCAGCAATCTCTGATTACTGCTGACCCAGTCCTACTCTCACTGCTTTTCTATTTTACTTACTATTCCTCTCTCCTTTTGCTTCTTACTTGAAGAGTGCTGCAAGGTTTTAAGGATGTGCACCAC
>NW_011099672.1:0-500 GCF_000146605.3 Meleagris gallopavo | reverse complement strand
TGGGTGGTGGAATGGATGGAGGGATGGATGTACGGTGGGATGGAGGCATGGGGCAATGGATGGATGGTGGGATGGAGGGATTGATGAAGGGATGGTGGATAGATGGATGTGGGATGGATGGAGGTAAGGATGCTTACAAATGGCCAGGGCAGGGGCTTGGATGTATTCCTGAACCTCTCTGCAGGAGCAGGGCGTGTGCCTGGGGTTGGTGTGCCTGGGGTCGGCGTGCCTGGCGGTGTGCCTGGGGTCGGTGTACCAGGAGTCGGTGTTCCTGGAGTCGGAGTACCTGGAATTGGTGTACCTGGAGTTGGAGTACCTGGGGTCGGTGTTCCCGGAGTTGGCGTACCCGGTCTGGTGCCTGGTGAGATGTTCTTTAAGGGCTACTCAGGGATGTCTGAGGTGGTGCTGGCTGACAGATGCTGGCGTAGCCACCTCAAGCCTTCACTGCCCCTCATGCTCCCCATCTCCCCTAGGAGCTGGCCCAGCTGCTGCTGCTAAAG
>NW_011099671.1:0-496 GCF_000146605.3 Meleagris gallopavo | reverse complement strand
GATTTGAATTCAGGTTAATTTGGAATAAGTATAGCTGAGAAATGAGCAAGTGATGTTTGTACTTGTTGTGATATGCCTAAATTACATACATTCATCTTTTTCAGCCTAGGCAAATAAAACAGTATTTTTTCTGGCTGCAGCTGAACAGGTGAGAGGTTGCCTGCTGGTCTGCACAGATCTCTGCTGCTATTTACTGCACAATCATCCATCTCACATGTATGGGTTCCTTGTTTTTTTTTCTTTCTACTACAGGTTTGTGGAGCAAAGGGGAAGGAGTGGGCTTTGTGTTGGGAGTTCTGAGGCTGTTTTCTGGTTTCTAAAAAAAGATGTAAAGTGCACTGCTTAAATAATAAATCTCAAACTTCCCCTGAGAGGTGGTTTAGGAGGCTTCCAACTGGCACCGTAGCTCATCAGTGAGCACTTGTGATCCTGGGTGTCTGAGATAGAAGTAGCAGGTCTTGAGAGCGTTGATGCCAATTACAATCCCAATTTCAGA
>NW_011099670.1:0-411 GCF_000146605.3 Meleagris gallopavo | reverse complement strand
GGAGCACAGCGAATTTCTGTCTAGTCAGGTCACCGGGCTGGGCCACCTGCTGCAAAGCACAGCCTGCAGACACTGCTGAGCAGGCAGCCACGGAATCACAGCCTGGCTGCTGCTTTGCTGCTGAATGTCAGTGAGAAGCCTTACTCAGAACCTCCTTTCAATGAGCTATTTAAGGAATTATCTGTAATGAAACCAGTGCAAAAACGTTGACTTCTTCACTCCATCAACTCCCAACTTGCAAAACAACAACCCTCAAACCATCTGTGGGCAGCTGTTTTTCCCTCCTGAAACAAAACTTGGAATACGACTCCCAGTCAGCCCAAAACGTACAGTCAGGTTTCAATCTTACAGCCACACTTCCTTTTAATACTATGTCAAAGATCTGCACTTCGTTTTATAATTCACATTTGG
>NW_011099669.1:0-525 GCF_000146605.3 Meleagris gallopavo | reverse complement strand
TTGATTTATTTTACTTTTGAAGCTGAGAAGCTGCTTTAGTGATGTAACTCTTTAAGTAAGGGTATAATTTGATCTGCTATGCCACTGTGCTAACTCTAAGAAACCTTGCCTCCACAGTTCAGGTCAGTGAGATCCTACTGCTGGCTGAATTAGTCTTTAGAACTGACTTTGCAGAGATCATGTAAGAAGTAATGGAGAATTATGATTTGTTGAGACATAAGGATCTTGATTACTTAGGACTATTATTATAAATAGAGACTTTCACAAATTTGCAAACTGACTGGTATACATTAAATTGTGCAAACTGGGGTAGCTGAGGGATATTATAAATATATGAGACTTGTATTTAGTACTGTGTAATTTTATGCATGGTTATAATGTTACATTTGTGCATGAATTTATTTTCCTACCGATGTAACTATCAAATCTGGTAGCTTGTAGTCTAGGGGATGAGTATTTTTAAGTGTTGGAGGAAATTAAGTAGTTACGATGTTGGGGTTTTCTTGCAGGTATAAGAACTTTTTT
>NW_011099668.1:0-445 GCF_000146605.3 Meleagris gallopavo | reverse complement strand
CCATTTATTTGTTAATTAAAATACTATGCAGTATCTTATCTAGTTGCATTTTTTGTAACATTAATAGTCAAAGTATTTAGCAAAAATAATCGTGTTTTTAAAACTCCAACTCCCCAGTCGTTCAATAAAGCCATTCCCCCATCCCTGCTCTCAGTGGTGGCATTTCTACCCAGGCATTCGTGTCTGCCCTACGGAGGTTGAGTTCTCTGCTGTTCCAATACCGATGGTGCTGCTATACCTTTCAACAAGTTCTTAAGTTATTTTATGACAATTTGAGTACGTGGACCACATGTATGTTCACCTAAATAAAAAGTGAGAACTAAACTGAGTGTCTTTTTTTTTGCCTTTTATAATTTCCAGCTTAAGTATACTCATTCACTGCAATTAACACTCTTTCCTCCTTCCTGGCGGCTGCTGTATGGAACGAACTTCCATAGGACTTCTT
>NW_011099667.1:0-492 GCF_000146605.3 Meleagris gallopavo | reverse complement strand
GGGAGTCAAGGAGTGCACATCCTGCAGAGCCATTTCCTTTCTTCTCTGGCTGCAGTGTCTGAAGTTCCAGCTTTTCATCTTAGCATTGGATTTTTACAAGGGCTGTAAATTAAGGATTTATAAGTGTATACATGGCTATGTTGTTTCATTGGACTGAAGTGCAGCGAAAGAAAGAAATGTCTCAGTGACAGAATGCAGCCTGGGGTGAGATGGGTCGGTGGAAACATATGGAAACATTTTCAGAGATGGGGAAGAGTCTGGTCCTGTGCTCTTCCTGCCCTACATATTTGCATGCACGTGCATGCATGACTCCTGCTGCCTAATCCCCTGGGCAGGGACTCCCCTGGGCAAGGGACTTCTACTCACATTTACCTGTTGGCATATGCAACATCTTACTTGTTCCTTAAACATTGTATTTTATGAGAAACCAGTTCTGCTGTCACTCTCATGCCTGAACTCAGCACTGCCTTTAGTTCCTAGAATTTGTCTGAG
>NW_011099666.1:0-442 GCF_000146605.3 Meleagris gallopavo | reverse complement strand
GTGGGGGATGTTGGTTCCTGCCCCTTTGGGGTATCAGCACACGTTCCACCCTTGTTTCTGTGTCGTTTGCAGTGGTGGACTTTGTGTCATCGGATCTGGAGGATGTTGCCCAGAACTGTTCCGTGTCTTACAAGGTACCAGGTTGTCCCTGAATCTTCCCTAAGCCGGGCACTCACAGCTCCCTGCTTGGGTGGGCTTTTCTGGAGGACGTTTTGCAGGGCACGTTGGTGGCTGTGGGCTTTCGTAGTCCCTTTACAAACTGTCCAACAGGTGCTGGTGGCTGTGCGCCGTGTGCTGCTGGCCCAGTTCTACAGCCTTCCCTACCAATGGAGCAGACCTCTATGAGGAGCTCAAGAGCTCCACTGCCATCCTGCCGACCGGCAGCCCCAGGTGGGTGCCCAGTGAACTGTGATGTGGTGATGCCCCCAGTGTGCTCAGTGTT
>NW_011099665.1:0-395 GCF_000146605.3 Meleagris gallopavo | reverse complement strand
TGTAGTCTTTATCCAACATGCAGAAGTGAAAGCAAAAGGGGAAGCTCTGCCAAAACTGCAGCAGTCAACAGCCAGAAACACAAGATGCTGCATACTATTTCAATCAATACTTTTTATGGTAGGACAAAATCGATCCTGGCTTGCACTCTATTTTTTCCTCTTTTCATTCACAGCATCACAAGTCTCTCTTGGATTTCATTTCATGCAGCTGTTTTTCTCAGGCTGCCAAAACCGTAGTGACAATATATAGCAGTGAATTGCTAAATGAAGATTGAAAACTTAAAATAACTGCATGGGTTTGAATAACCTCAGCTTCCAACAAGGAAAAAGCCAATCATCATTGCATGGCTTTAGTGATGCTCCTCTGGGTGGGGCAACACAGAGCTGGAGAAGAA
>NW_011099664.1:0-993 GCF_000146605.3 Meleagris gallopavo | reverse complement strand
TGTGTCCTTTGATCTAACAGTCCCGAAAAGCTGGCTAATGCAAATCATTGAACAGATTACAGGCCAGAGCTGTTAATTGAGTGCTCGAAAGACTTGCATATGGCTCCGATTTGGGGAAGTAGCAGAAGTGCAAATAGGACCTTTCTTTGCTGCTCTCCAGTTAGCTGATCACAAGCTTTCCTGCAGTCTTGGGCCGAGGGGCCTTCCTGAGAATAGCAATCCAGATTGGGAGCTGTGTCTGGGGCTCTCAGTAGGGGAAGTGTGTGCTGTGCCCCCTGAAAGATGGGTGATGACGTGAAACGTCCTTTCCTTAGTCCTGAACTGGAAGGAAAAAAAAGAAATGGAGCGGAGAAGTCTCCTACAGAGCCATTAAAAAGAAGTATCCAAACTGTGCCGAGATGCTAAGGGACGTGGGGAGGTATAGGTGGTAGATGAAGGTTGGACTGGATGGTCTTGGAGGTCTTTTCCAACCTTGGTAATTCTATGAAAATATGTACTCTGTTCTGCGTGAGAAAGCAAAATGGGCTACAGCTGAAAGTCTTGCTACAGGATGCTTGTTAAATCTTGTTTCCTAGGTTTTAGTTTTGATTCTTGTAGTGCAGGAGAAAGGAATAAAAATGTGAATATATGTCCCAGTTTTCAAATATAAACTACTCACTTTTGGGGGGAAACAGACACATTTCTTTTAGTTTTGATTCTTGTTTGCTTTGAAAATCAGTCGTTTTTATGGTGTGTCCAATGAAGCTTCCCAACTCCAACAAATGTTGACAGAACCATAAAGCAGCATGTGAAATGGAGGCTTGGTTTAACTACAGCTTGTAAAAAGCCTTCCCTACAGCACAGCAGTGATATTACAGCTCTGTGAAGCAATCCCAAAATCTCTTCTGCAGCCCTGCGGATGTGCATACGTTCTGGGAAGTGTTATCCCTGAAGATTCTGATGCTGAACCTGCAAGAAAATGGGCATCGATGGGATCTGAGCTGCAGGGCTGTT
>NW_011099663.1:0-405 GCF_000146605.3 Meleagris gallopavo | reverse complement strand
TTGGGAAGGCAATGCTATGGGAGTCTGAGCTTGTTCCTAGGCTTGGGATGGGACTCTTGATAACACAAGGTAAGGCTTTTATTGCTCTGCCTGGATAACAGATGCAAGCTTGAAATTAGATCTGGAATGCGTGGCTGTAGCTCCTAAACTTCTGCCGATTATAAACAAAATGGAGAAAAGGATCCCAGCTCTTCCTGTCTGCTCGGTCCATCAGCTTGAGTCCTCGGTGTGGAGGAAATAGCATGCAAGTATTTAGCAAACCTTCTGAGCTATAAATGAAGTGTAAGGAGGTCTTAAGTACATATTGACTGTCAGCACTTCTTTCCAGGAGTGCCTTACTTCTGCAAGCTGTGGTGTTTCTCTGAAGGTATCTAACAACATTGTGGACATAGCAATGTCTTGAAG
>NW_011099662.1:0-483 GCF_000146605.3 Meleagris gallopavo | reverse complement strand
ACTGTGCCATACTGTGCTGTGCTGTGCCATACTGTGCCATGCTGTGCCGTACTGTGCTGTGCTGTGCCGTACTGTGCTGTGCTGTGCCATGCTGTGCCATACTGTGCCATGCTGTGCCATACTGTGCCATACTGTGCTGTGCTGTGCTGTGCCATACTGTGCTGTGCAGTGCCATACTGTGCCATACTGTGCCATGCTGTGCCATACTGTGCTGTGCTGTGCCATACTGTGCCATACTGTGCTGTGCCATACTGTGCCATACTGTGCCATACTGTGTCATGCTGTGCTGTGCTGTGCCATGCTGTGCCGTGCTGTGCCATACTGTGCCATGCTTTGCCGTACTGTGCCATGCTGTGCTGTGCCATGCTGTGCCGTGCTGTGCCATACTGTGCTGTGCTGTGCCATGCTGTGCCATGCTGTGCCGTGCTGTGCCATACTGTGCCATACTGTGCTGTGCTGTGCCATACTGTGCCATGCTGTGCC
>NW_011099661.1:0-422 GCF_000146605.3 Meleagris gallopavo | reverse complement strand
CTTGCCCTCCCACTTAGGCACACGTGGAGCAAAGCACAGCCCATGCACAACAGTGCCCAGCACCTGTGGGTGCCTATCTGGAAGTCAATCCCAGGACAGGCACTTTGCTGTGCACACAGGGTGGGAAACAGCTGAATGCATCCCGCCCTGCTCTGCAGAGCTTTACCTGCACCAACAGGGCTGAAGGCAAGTCAAAATGTTGCAGATGGCTCTGTACTTTGCCTCTGCAAGATGCCCAGTTGGATGCAAGTGAGAACACTATGGGACTGTAGGCTCTGCTGGGGGGGAACAGGAACAGTAACGGGGTTGGAAAGAAAGGAACACGTATGGCCACAGGACTGATGACACCAGAATGGGGACAGCACAGAGCATCCTCCCTCTTATCTCTGTTCAGGACACTGAGTGCAGCACAATCAGCCTAA
>NW_011099660.1:0-417 GCF_000146605.3 Meleagris gallopavo | reverse complement strand
TTTCTTCCTTACTCCCAAAAAGTAGATACAGACTTAGATTAATCTTACTCTCACATCCCCTGCTTACTGCAGGATTTGTAGAGCCATTAAGATTATAAAGCTCTCTAAGATCATTCAGTCCAACTATCCACCTTCCACCAATGTTGCCCACTGACTGCGTCTCTCAATGCCACATCACCATGTTTTTTTAACACCTCCATAGATGGTGACCCCACCACCTCCCTGGGCAGCTGTGACACTGCTTTGCCACTCTTTCTGAGAAGTTGTTTTTCCTGATATCCAATCTGAACCTCCCCTGGTGCAGTTTGAAGCCATTCCCTCTCTTGCTCTATGTCCTTGTTCCCATCAGCTTTTAGTGTGTCTCCTGGTGTTATGGCAGTAGGGCACAGGGCTGAGATGCTCCCACCATCCTGCCAT
>NW_011099659.1:0-448 GCF_000146605.3 Meleagris gallopavo | reverse complement strand
GGGAGAAAATGTTGTACTTGCAAGTAGCCATTATTTAGTAACGACAATAAATCCCAGCTGAGCCACAGAGGAGGCACACAAGGAGAGCAATTTTTCCTACCTGTGCAGTGAATAAACTGTGTAATTCTACACTCCCCCCCATAGATGTGTTGTTATACATTTAAGCAGTGTTGCTACAGAACTGTGATTAGAGCTCAAATACGGCACTCGTGTTTATTGCAGTACTTCAAAAGCTGCACTCTAGCACACCCTGATAGAGACACCAAAAACCACTTTGTGACCCTGAGGACAGCCTTTCCCTGGAGCAGCCCACAGGTCTGGCATTGCAGCATTCGAATGGCTGCATGCTGTTTTGCAGCTCTGTGCACTGAGTGCTGCAAGAAGTTCGTGCTTGCAACACAGGCTGTTTGGGATGGAAGACAGAGAACATTGCCACATAGCAAAGGGA
>NW_011099658.1:0-515 GCF_000146605.3 Meleagris gallopavo | reverse complement strand
TGTGACTGTATGCTTATGCATGGGAATGGGAATCTAAAGCTTTTAGATTAGCTGTACAAGCTCCAAGTGGAACACAGATTGATGTTGCTTTTTGAAAAGGGACAAAACTTACCCATCTTATATGAAGTTCTTAGGATGTGTGCCAGGAAACAGCCCTTAAGCAAGGCTGACACAGCAGCTGTCAGTCAAAAATTGTAGTTTAGAAGTAGCAAGAAGTTAGGAATGACCTAGGAGCCGTTTTGTACAGTTCATTTGCACCCTTTGAAATAGCTGGTCAAGTATCAAAGTTGAAAAAGATAAACTGAATGAATATGGCTCTGTCATGTAACTATTTTCACCTAATTTTAAGAGCTTTTGTATTAGGACTTGTTGACAGAAGATGATTTTTAGCTGCTATAAGCAGAAAGAGCCTTTCAAAATCAGTGGAGTCTGATTTAGTTCTAGATGAGGTTCTGCACACCATTTATGATAATGGTGGTTAGCGTGGCCACGCTTGTAAATGGAAACGAAGCTTT
>NW_011099657.1:0-456 GCF_000146605.3 Meleagris gallopavo | reverse complement strand
AATTGATCCATACTCTGTAGTCTCTATGTGCCAAAAATAAGAAAAGACTGACAAAAAAGAAGTAACCAACCCCTGTCCCTCCTTAAGAGCTAAAAATGCAGTGCATGTGAACTGCTGGAGGACTTCAAATCAAAGATAAAGTCACTCCCTAGAAATCGTTTGCTGAGCAACAACCTGATTTCCCCAGCTGCTATTCACCGTTTGTTAAATTCGTGGTTAATGAGTCCTAAAACTTCCAGCAACAGCAACAGCAAAGCTCTGCTTATTACAGCCCGCTCTGCAATGTATTCATCTGCTTTTAAATGTAAAAGAACCACCATCGATATTTTGAACCTCAAGGGCACATCAGTAAGGGGTGGAGGGTAGGAAAGGTTTTCAGGGAACTTATTTTTGTTACAGAGCCTTTTGAACTACAGGTGGGAGCTTTGCAAACGCAGAAGGCATAAGCACCACACC
>NW_011099656.1:0-373 GCF_000146605.3 Meleagris gallopavo | reverse complement strand
GGATGGCTTCTGCCTGGAGTGCCAGCCTGGCTGGAACGGGACCCTGTGCAAGGAACGCTGTATGCCCGGCTTCCATGGCCAAGGCTGCCTCCAGTCCCTGCCCACACTGCCGGCAAGGGGATATCTGTGATGCAGAGACCGGTTCCTGCCCACGCTGTGAGCCTGGCTGGACAGGACCCAGGTAACCCAGCAGGAGGGGCAGGATGCGGTGTTGGTGCTGGTGATGGGGGTCCTGGTGACATCTCTCTCTCCCATCAGCTGTAACAGCTCCTGCCCTGCAGGGACATTTGGTGATGGATGCCAGCTGCTGTGCCCCGAGTGTGTCTGGGGGAGCTGTGACCCTGTGTCGGGTGATTGCCTCTGCCAGGCTGGC
>NW_011099655.1:0-466 GCF_000146605.3 Meleagris gallopavo | reverse complement strand
CCTGAAAACAATGATGAAGCAGATGACCTGAAACAAAAGAAACAAAACTTGTTACACATAAAGTTTTTAAAACAGTGCAGTCAGAGCACCATGGATACAAACGAGTAGTGACTCAAAGAAATAACTCCAGCCTTCTCTCAAACAAAAAGCAGACAAATACAAGCATAACTGACAGTCTCAAGGCTAATGGGTTACAGTTGTACACAAAAAAAATAAAATGAGCGTACACACAGTTCTTTATAGGGACACCCTCCAGAATAAGCAAAATACAAGCTGCCCACACACTGTTACAACTGGAAAACAAAGCTTTCTGTTTAGACACTGTGGGTGGGGAAGCCTCAAAGCCCACCCCTGCCCTGACTCACACTAAAATGGCAGATAAACGAGCAGTGACAAACCTATTAACATCACATACACACAAACAAGGGGAGGGAGATACTAAAGATGCAAAGCTTGGTAACAAAGA
>NW_011099654.1:0-514 GCF_000146605.3 Meleagris gallopavo | reverse complement strand
TTTGCTTTGACATATTTATAGACATCTTGTAAATTGTATGTCAAGAGATTTACATTAATAGATCTTACCTTAAACTTTCTCATGGACTGATACAGTCTTCCAAGGTTGCCATTAATGTTTTGCTGTTTGTACATTAAACTCCCAAAGGCTTTTTTTAGCTAACTGAAGTGAGGACAGATGCAAGTCATGAGCTTCTTGAAGTAACCTCTGCTCAGTTTCCTTGTTATGACAGTCTATTGCAATCTCCTCCAGGATAAGTGCTGAGTATAAGAAGAAAAGCAACATCACCGTGTTCTAAACACAGACATACCAACTATAGGTAGCAGAAAACCATCCACCCAAGAAACGTCAGGAGATATCTAAATCAGGATTTATTACAAACTGCTTTCAAACTTCACAACTAGGTATCAAAGTTACCAACACTTTTTTGTATTCTGTATTTTTACTCCTATTATTTAAAGAACCAGTTCAAAGCTTTAAAGAATTTTAAATTTTGTGTTTTACAAGTGTGTTA
>NW_011099653.1:0-303 GCF_000146605.3 Meleagris gallopavo | reverse complement strand
TTTTCTTCCCTTGTCTATTTCAGTTTACATTTCCAAGTTGTTCTTCCAAAACATCACAAAATGATTGGGATGTCCCAACTAAGAACAATTAGGCGCACCAGTCCTCCCTGCTCCCATACCCGCAGATAACAGCTGCCCTCACCCACCAGCAGCATCCTGCACTCCTTCCTCACTGCACCCACTCAGCCTTAAGATAAAGAACAGCCTTAAGATAAAGAACTTGTCACGTTTTATCTTCTGCCCTTCACAACCCATGCTTATTGTACAACACCAAAATTCCACTGTGACACACTGCTTGCAGGA
>NW_011099652.1:0-382 GCF_000146605.3 Meleagris gallopavo | reverse complement strand
GCAGTTCCTGTTGCAGCACAGAGCTGGTGTTGCTCAATTTCCCCACTTAGCTCTTCAGACAAAAGCTTGCTTCAGAGAACTGAAATGCCAACCTCAACTCAAAAGGCAGTTTGTTTTGCAACTTTCATAAACCAGTGACAGTACACAGGGAGGTGTAAAGCAGTCTGAGGATGAGCACGAGCGAGCTTTGTAAGCTGGACCACCTCCTCTTGTTTATCATCTCTGACCAGACAGCAGAGTGCCATCCAGTAAGATCTCATGATGCGGGGAGGAAATGCATGACTATTTTCAACACTAAGTGTAATTTTAGGTTTCCTTAGCTCTGAAGTGCCTGTCACAGTCAGTCTGTACTACCACCTTCCCTTCTGCAAAGGAACCACTG
>NW_011099651.1:0-424 GCF_000146605.3 Meleagris gallopavo | reverse complement strand
GAGGTTCAAATTGTTTAGTGGTAGAGGTGTGGCTTAGAAACAAAGGAAATAGTAGGGTTTGCCTTGGGTCAAAACATACACAGTGCATGCAAGGGGCTGAGCTCCAGTTCTTCCTCATGGGTCCTTCTTCTGGGACAGTAACAATATCCAGCTCCCTTTATTGCTGATTTAGTGCCATCCAAGGTAGGCAGGAGTGTAGAGCTGTTGCATTCAATATTTTTGCAAGCATCAGAATTTGAAGAATGGGGACACCCACTTGGGTGAGGATATCAAAACAGCTTCCCTCAGATTCTCTTGGAAAGAAGCTGGCTGGTGGGGCTCTGGAAAGCCAGGACATTGGGCAGACCACTTCTAATGTACTTCAGTTGAGGCCCAACATTTGAAATAACTTTTGAGCACCATAAGTTGCTGACTACAATCATTG
>NW_011099650.1:0-402 GCF_000146605.3 Meleagris gallopavo | reverse complement strand
CTCAGCATCCCCCAACAGAGCAGGAGAGGAAAAGCCAAACGTGCTAAAAAGCCAAGGGTAGGCCATGCTGGGATGGGTGGTAGCAGGGGACGGGCACCACGAGCACAGCAACCCTCCTACCTAGCACTCAGCCCCAGCAGGAGCCCTGCATGTTGATCTCGCTGCCTTATCCGCCATCTGTTCCAGCAAAAGAGCAGTCCCTTCTGCGCCCTTTATTAACGGGTTTCCCCGCAAATGCAAACAAACCCACCCTGTCTCAGTGCTGTGCTCCAAGTCTGCTTGGAGGCAGTGATTCAGCGGTGCCCACGGCCATGCAGGAGAACGGGGGGAGCACAAGAGGTCTCTGCAAGGCTGGAACCACAGCAGTCCCGCACGCACTCTAACCCATTGGCATCACCCTTT
>NW_011099649.1:0-310 GCF_000146605.3 Meleagris gallopavo | reverse complement strand
TCAGTAGCAAAGAGGGAAGCAGCCCATGCAGGGAACA
Source organism: Meleagris gallopavo (assembly GCF_000146605.3). Classification (NCBI taxonomy): domain Eukaryota; kingdom Metazoa; phylum Chordata; class Aves; order Galliformes; family Phasianidae; genus Meleagris; species Meleagris gallopavo. The sequence goes on along the minus strand of NW_011099649.1, from coordinate 273 downwards.
CCCCACAACCCCCAGGGTGAGCACGCATCACTGCTCTTCTTCCAACACCTGCAGTGCTGAATAACACGTTGGGGCCGGGAAACAAAGAGGATGGCAGCAAAAGCAACGTGTGGAGACCCTACATAGGGCAAGAGAGCTTCTGCAGCATCCTGGGGGCTGGGGGGGATCGGGCTCTGCAGTACAGGGAGAACAAAAGGAGAGAGATGTGTGGGGAGGGGGAGAAGGGACTGTAATTGCTGCAGAGCAGAAGGCAGAGCTTGCTGCAGCTGGGGG
>NW_011099648.1:0-322 GCF_000146605.3 Meleagris gallopavo | reverse complement strand
GAGGTGTAAAGCAGTCTGAGGATGAGCACGAGCGAGCTTTGTAAGCTGGACCACCTCCTCTTGTTTATCATCTCTGACCAGACAGCAGAGTGCCATCCAGTAAGATCTCATGATGCGGGGAGGAAATGCATGACTATTTTCAACACTAAGTGTAATTTTAGGTTTCCTTAGCTCTGAAGTGCCTGTCACAGTCAGTCTGTACTACCACCTTCCCTTCTGCAAAGGAACCACTGACCCTCTTCATTGGGATCACTCACAAAATCTAGCAATTGGTTTACCCATTTTAAGAAGTTATTATCACTGATAACCTTTCAGAGACCTG
>NW_011099647.1:0-493 GCF_000146605.3 Meleagris gallopavo | reverse complement strand
CACTGCTTCAAGCCATGACTTAGCTTTTGCCACTGCAACATGCTTAGGCCTGTGCCTCAGAACTCTGGGCAATGACACGGATCTGTCTTTTCAAGCAGTGCATTCATTAGCAGAACTCACACATTGCTCACTAATTTCATAAATGTGCATATCACTAACAATGAAAGCACTAAAGGTGAACGATCCAAAGTTATTTCTCTGAAATCACCCTCACCTTTCTACTGAGCAAACCACAGTGCTACTTGCAAAAAGCAGCCCTCTGGACTGTGTGCACTGGGAGATGATTGAGCAGTATCAGGAAACTTGCATCACAGAGAAACCAAACTCAAACTCACAGTCCTTTAGAGCATGAAAGACAAGCAGGCTTCTGGGCTCAGTGTAAATTGCAAAAGGTTTGTTTAACAAACTTATGCTTAGCAAAACTCAACACCTTTTTCCCTTATTCCCCAGAAAAGGTTCTGGGTACTATCATATAATTGTACTACAAAACATG
>NW_011099646.1:0-500 GCF_000146605.3 Meleagris gallopavo | reverse complement strand
ATGAACAGTACTGCATAACTTGGTACCACTAATGAAGTTGCAGCAGGGCATTTACCAAGTTGATTTTTTAAAGCAAATATCACTGATCTCTTAGCTGTGCAATGCAGCTTCTAAGTGATAAAATCCCAGAAGCAGCTCTGCCACCCAGCCCCTAGGGAGCAGGAACATGCAAGCACAGTAACCTTGTCAGCAACCACAAGTCCTGCTGTCTGCCTGGCTGCCAGACCACACGTCCAGCTCCCCGTACTGACTGCCCCAGCAAAGCAAAGTGAGAACCTCAGTGGGGATGTATTCCAACAACCAGGTTGAATAGGGTGCAAAAACTCTCATGTTCAGAAGACTCAAACCAAGAATCTTCCTTAGAAGTTTTTAACTAAGCCAATATATTTCAAGATAACATTTCTCATTCCTATAAGCCAGCGTTATCTATTGTAATAAAAAACTGAGATCAGTTAGCTCTTATCTGTCTCACCTAAATTCATCAAGTTCAGTCTAACTGA
>NW_011099645.1:0-495 GCF_000146605.3 Meleagris gallopavo | reverse complement strand
TAGGTTCAATTGAAAACAGTCCCTCTTTCCCTTCACAACTATTTTCTTTGAATCTGAAGTCCCACTGCTGTTCTCTGCATTCCATGATATTAAACTCCTCAAAATTGAATGAGAAACACACAAACCCGAATAGCAAGCTGGCAGCAAAGTTGCACCAACTACAGGGAAATGAAGCTTTCAGCATCACCTGCCAAGAACAATCCAATAAGGATTATTTCTAATGCTTTGTTTCATAAGGAAGAATAATAATTTTTTGCCAATATGGCCAGAAAATGTGATATGGAGAAAACACATCAGTGCAGAAAAGCAGATCCAGAGTCTATTCCAGCCTTCCCTGCCCAGGCAGAATTAGCTGTGTGTTTATCACCATGGGACGTTGTTCAGACATTTAAATGTGGTGGGTTTTTTTGTTTGGTTTTGTTATGCTTTTCCTATATCATTCCAGTCCCAGTATGAATATATATATATATTTTTTTTGAATGGCAGCTCAGTTTT
>NW_011099644.1:0-475 GCF_000146605.3 Meleagris gallopavo | reverse complement strand
TGGGGGCATGTCCCATGCAGGTGTCCCCAGACATGCTGCACAAGCTGCCCTATGGAGCAGAGCGAAGAGGGCCCCTGAGGTTCTTCATCTACGCAGCAATGGCTGGATATCAGGAAAAGTTGCATCATCAAGAGGGCAGAGGGCATGGAACAGAGTGCCCAGGGCAATGGGCACAGCCCTGAGCTGCTGGAGCTCAAGTGTCTGGACAGTGCTCTCAGTTACATGGTCTGAATTTTGGGTGAGTCTGCATGGAGCCAGGAATTGGACTCATGATCTTTCTGCATCCCTTCCAACACAAGATATTATTTGAGTCTATAATCCTGATCCCAGCAGTTCCGTGGATGGAGGGATGCAGGCCTCTTTCTGCCACCACCTTTGTCTGGGCCACCAAGAACAAGCTACCCAAGTGCTGGAAGGATTGTAAACTTTCCCCTTTTAGTCAGGAAATAACTCACATGAAGGAAAATAAGAGGCA
>NW_011099643.1:0-667 GCF_000146605.3 Meleagris gallopavo | reverse complement strand
AAATCAGGGCACTGTCACTGAGGTGGGGCACACAGCCACTGATATTCTCAACATGGACAGTAGGAGAGCAAAGCCTCTTTACAGGTGTTTGTGTGTGGCCTGACCCTTGCATACTGACCATCTTCAGAGCCAACGTGTCATGGAAACCATTAAACTTGTGATGTACCAGCACTCACTCGTGCTCTTATTCATTGGCTTCTGCCCCTGCCCTCGGTTGAGCTGGTCCAATAGATCAGGCTGGTAACAGAAGGAAGGAGTATATTTGAGCTTTAAGGCATTGGATTCTGTTTGACTGTGCCTGTGTAGCAATTTGTCTGAAGGAGAGAATCAGAACTATCAAGGAATTTTGTGAATGTAGTGACTTAGAAAAGTCTTAAAGCTTTTTCCCTCCTTTCCATGGACAGAAGCAGGAGCCTAGTACTAAGCATGCCATAAAGAGAGACTGAACTGTGCACCCCTCCACCCAAATTCACCTTTGTGTTTCCTGATGACATCCATCCAAATGAGATGCCTCTCCTGGAATAACTTGCGAGCTGGCAGCCAGGACAGAGACAGAAACGTGATGGACAGCCCAGTGCTGCTCGTAACAAGGCAGCTGGAATCATCTCCAAAATGAACACTGCCTCTCCTTCAGTGGCCATATATAATACAACGTAAATCAGACCAG
>NW_011099642.1:0-1252 GCF_000146605.3 Meleagris gallopavo | reverse complement strand
TAATGACATCAACTAATTATAGTATTTTGAGTGGTGGAGGGAATTCCTTCCTGACCATTGCAACTGGCTCATTTTGCCCTAAAGGAAAAGCACAGTGCCAGCACTTCCTAACCTGGGCACAGGTTTGACTAGGATTTTTTTTTAAATAGTGTCTGTGAGAGACTGTTAAAGTTACTGCACAGTGCCTGGGAATGTAAGAGTGACTGAAGAAAAGACAAAACTCGAGCACGTTTCTACCCTCTGTCCCGTTATGAATTGGAAGTGTTCTGTGTTACCCTGACTTGTGGAAAAAGTAGTTTGTATTCTGTGGTTGCCTATGGAACCGGGAGTCTCAGTTATGACAACAGCATGTTTCTTTCTTCTTACAGGTCTACTGCGTACAACTTCAATCCCAAACCTGCAAACCCCAGTTTTCTCAGTCATTCCCTGGTGGAACTACTTAACCAGATCAGCCCTACCTTCAAAAAAAACTTCTCTGCTCTGCAGAAGAAACGGTAGCAGCACTTCTTCTCTAGTCACCTTTGGTGATGTGATGTTGCTTGGTGAGGCCAGGGTGCATGGCTGGTTTGTCCTCAGCAGCAGCTGATGCAGAGCAGGCCTCGTGCTGCAGCATGGTCAGAGTGATAACCTCCTCACTTCGCTCTGAATACAAAAAAACTGAAGCATAAAATATCGGGAACCCTAACACATGATGGCTTTGCACAGGCTTACAGTGGAGCAAGAATGATTACTTTAAACATTTATGCATATTTCTTTTCTCTAATTTCCTTTTGCTCCTGTATTAATAAGGAGCAATAACAGATTGTTTTATTTTCCTGTCCTCGCTGCAGGGACCATCTATTCTAGTCCAGGACAGTGGATCCTTTGCAGAAGCCTGTCATTCTTTAGTCTGCTTAATGAACTGCCTAAGCTCAGCAGGATGCAAATTGACAGGCACATGGTGTGGCTTTCAAGAGTTGTGCTTCTGCTCTCATTAGGAAGATGAAAGTGACACCATACAAGGGCTGGAAATTAGCAGTGGCCTCCCAGTCACCACAGCGACTATCTGGCCATTTAAAAATGATTATATTGCATTGCTTGTTGGGCCAGAAGTAAATACAGATGGGACTCTGGCACCTGCTGAGAGCAGACAGATTACAGCAAGCTTCCCCTAAGCCATTAGGGGAAGCTTGCTTTTTCACTTCATTGGTGGATGGTGCTATAGGCTTGTTTATAACGCAGCCCTTACAGACTGCAGTGAAAGCTGAGAGCC
>NW_011099641.1:0-427 GCF_000146605.3 Meleagris gallopavo | reverse complement strand
GTGAACAAGGAGAGGACTCCAAATACGCTGAGGAAATGCACCGAATCATTACTTTTGTTCAAAATGCAATATTTTGTCTGATTCACCTCCTAGATTTTTTTTTTTTTTCCATTTGCAGAGTTTGATTTGTAGGCTGTGTTAAATCTGTGTCAGCTTTCCTACATCCCTGCACAAGAAGCAAATGTTCAAGCATTGGAGGCAGCCGTGCAGCACTACCTCCAGAGCTGCAAGAAGGAAAGGTGAAGCAAACCTCTTACTGTTGTCTGACAGCGTGGGTTACAAAGGTTCTAACCCCAACTAAATCATAAGGAAGGTGGCTATTCCTATAGCTACAGACCGACTGCCCCAAAAACTCCCAGGAAAAGGCAAGCTTTGAGACCAGTGTCTGAAGAATTCAGCACTGAAGTGGTTAATGTTTGAGCATTCA
>NW_011099640.1:0-478 GCF_000146605.3 Meleagris gallopavo | reverse complement strand
TTCTGTCTCTGCAGAGCTCCCTTCCTCGGAGCACCTGAGCGTGGCCGATGCCACATGGCTTGCCCTCAACGTGGTGTCCGGCGGAGGCGGCTTCTCTGGCTCCCAGCCCATCGGCGTGACCAAAATTGCCAAGTCAGTCATAGCACCACTAGCTGACCAAAACATCTCAGTGTTCATGCTCTCCACCTATCAGACAGACTTCATCTTGGTAAGAGACATCAGGGGACCGGGCAGGGTCACCTGCCAGCAGATGGCACTTAATGACACTTCAGTGACACTTGGGAGATCAGTTGCTTGAGGAGCAGCAGGATCACCAAGGTTTGCTTTCCCCAGAGCTCTGTGCCATTAGGCTCTCTGACATCTCAGGAGCTTCTCTGTGGAGCAAGGCGCTTGTTGGTATGGGTTATGTGGCAGATACCCATATTTATATCCTACTTATGGTAGATAACCTTACTGATGTTTGCAGTAATAGCACTGA
>NW_011099639.1:0-373 GCF_000146605.3 Meleagris gallopavo | reverse complement strand
CATATATATATATATATATACACATATACTTTTCACAGTGCTCTGTCGTGTGTGGTTTCAGTGAGAATTAGAAATTGTAAAGACTTTTAAAGCAAAAAGAGTTTCTGTTCCATATTCCTGCCCTCCCTCCAGACTTGGTATCCTCTGGTGATTTTCCATACAGCCTCTAGGTCTAAGGGTGAGGAGAAGAACATTTGTCTGCAACTAGGCTGTTAGCCTAGCTGTTAGCCTAACTTACCTTTTTTTTAATGTTTAATTAAGAAAAACTGAAGGGGATGACATTCAAGCACAGAGAACTTACTGAAAAGTATCACACTACTCCTTGCTCTCATGTTTTCCCAGTAACTTCTTAAAGCCAAAGAGCAGTCGCAAA
>NW_011099638.1:0-850 GCF_000146605.3 Meleagris gallopavo | reverse complement strand
GCTGCCCTCGTGGGAGCCAAGTGCTAATAAAGCTGTACCAGGCTGAAAGGACACGGAAACACTGCTTTGTAGCTATGGCAACTTGGGAAACAAGGGCTGCGTGGAGTATTTTGAAGGAGAGCCCTTATTATCAAGAGTTTGAAGGGAAGGTTCTTAGCAACGCAGGAGGCTTGGCAAGGTAATTAGACTGGCTGCTCTTGGAGCAAATGCGGGCTCTGGCAGAGCGTTACTAGAGCTTCTGGCCTCGCTGAGAAACCCAGCACCAGTGGTATTCTGGCACCCAGCTCCTCTCTGTGCTCTCATTCTGCCTGTCCCCATGCTCAGGGCAGCTGCAGTCAGAATGCCCCTGGTTAATGGGGTGCCATACACAGGTTTGCTGTCTCTGCTACAGGGGACGCAACAGGGTTGGCAGTGTTCAGCCTTGCTGCAGGTTCCCTGTGTGCTGGTGGCAGGGCCCAGCTCTGTACCTGGGTTTGCCTGTTGCTGCCAGGTGGTGGATAGCAATGTACTTGCCTTTTGTCTGCTGCCTTGAGCTCGTTAAATGGGTTTAACAGTTTGCAGGTGCCAGACTTGATAGAGGAGACGCAATGTGATGCTTAGTTGAGAGTGATGATTTCCATCTAAAGCAAAGGACCTGTTCCCTCTGCCTTTTATTTCCCAGAATGATGCAGTACGGTTGGTGCGGGAAGTCACAGCTGAGGGACCAGAGACCTTCCTGTCCTTGCAGAGTGGCAAAACCTGCAGCTGTGTCTGGCTCTCACTGCACCCTGCCCCGCTGCCTGCAGCTCTGTCCTCTGCTGGACAGTCCCTTCTCTGGGTTAAGTGTGAGATGCCATTTAAAGCCCAGATT
>NW_011099637.1:0-432 GCF_000146605.3 Meleagris gallopavo | reverse complement strand
TGAACATAAAACAGTCCTCCCATTTGCACTTCTATAGATCTACACTCAATATACCAAAGCCCCAGAGGTGTCCGAAGGCAGTGCTGCCACACCACTGCTTTCAGCAATCTGCAGTGCATCCTGTGCCACCTCTTTGTCCATTTTTTGCTCTTTAAATACAAACCCAGTTGCATCTGCCTTTGCAGAAGTCCTGCAGACGGATGTAATTTAGGCAGAGCTGTCAAGCATGCAGCACTTTCAAAAGTATATTTAGAAGCCTGACTTATTAGTAGGAGTCACCTATTGGGAAACCTCAGCCTACAAAGTCATGTTGAGCTGCTGGTACTTAGAAAGTCTCAGACACAAATGGATTTTTCCATCCCCTCTGAAGGCCCTGAGGCAACTGACTCTCCGTGCACCAACTGAGGGCCCAAATGTTTACCTACCGAAGCC
>NW_011099636.1:0-942 GCF_000146605.3 Meleagris gallopavo | reverse complement strand
GTGCTCTCCTTGGAACTGAGATTTGTCTCTGCTTTGTCCCAGTGGCTGTCCTGGGAGTCAAGATGAGGCTGAGCCTCACCATATGCTAGGAAAGCCCATAACTGGAGATCCCTAATGCAGGTATTTATAGTGGTGGTTTTGCCCAAGGATCTGTGGGTGTGAAGTTCAGCCTTCGAGTCCTTCGAGCTGTGATGAATTTTGATTAGCAACTGATGAGTCCAAACCAGACATGTGGGACCTGTGCAGAGGGCTTTTTTTGGCTTCTCCATTGAAACAGGACCTTATTGACTGATCAAACTTGCTACCTTCAGAAGGACAGGGGCTGAAAACTGATGGGCTGAGGCAAACTCTTAAGGAGCTACTTTAAGGAGCTGGAGCTTTTGCACAACTTCTCCATCCCGGATTTTCCACTATTTGTCCACGTATACATTTTAGCTGAAGCCTAGAGGCAATCCACTGCCAGCAAGCAATCCAGGAAGCACCGCTGAATGCTTGAAGTGGTTCCCAGTCCTATCTGTGCAGCCACAGGACACAGAAAATGTGCTTGCCAGCATCATCAGCATCATGCTACAGGTTGCTGACCCGGTGGTTATGCTGTTGCACTGTATTTGTCTCTGTAGTGACAGTTTGGTCGGCCTGTGATTATCTCAGTTTTCTGTCATTACATGAGAACTATTTTTGACAGCTTACTCTAAAGCCATCTCATTACAGGCAAATAGAGATCTAAGCAGAAATTGGGGTTAAAAGACATTCATTACAGTGTGGCAGGCGTGCACTTGGCATCTTCAGTCTAATACTACTGCACTTGTAATACTGTGGGCACTCATGGCATTTCCAAGAGGATTTATCCTCCTGCCCTTTGTGGAGGTGGTGGTAGAGCAGGATCTTTACTCATTGTAAATGGTGTTATAGGAACAATAAAGTCATAGAATGATAGAGTGT
>NW_011099635.1:0-472 GCF_000146605.3 Meleagris gallopavo | reverse complement strand
CCCATCCAGTCCTCCCACAGCCTCAATTTGCACAGAACGAAGCAAAATACTTTAAGCTGCGCCAGTACTGGGTGTTATTAATTCCTTGGAGTGACTTAAGAGCTCTGGGGTTCCTGCGAGCAGAGCAGAGAGGAGCAAGATGCAATAAGCAGAGATTGGGTGAGCTCCAGAGATCAGGAGTAGAGCTGTGAAGTGTTGCTTGGGACCGAGGCATGCACCCAGCCCATTTCCAGGGCCTCCTGAGAGAGCCTGGCTTGGTTGGCAGGAGCAGGGACCGCAGGAGTGCAGCAGTTGTACCAGCACTTGTGGCCTTGTTGGAGTTGGGAAATTTCCTAAAGCTTCTTGACATGATGCTTTCTGACCCACTTTCTGTGAACAGAAACAAGCTTAGAGCTCGGCCTCCCCATGTGAGCCCTGCTGTGGGAGGATGAGGTAGCAAGGCAGCAGGGCTTTGCTCTTGGATCTCCACAAC
>NW_011099634.1:0-436 GCF_000146605.3 Meleagris gallopavo | reverse complement strand
CCCTGCCTACAAACAGGGCCACCCAAAACTGAAATCCTAATGTCTGAGAGCATTGTGCAAATGCTTGAGCTCCAGCAGCTAGGGGCTGTGACCACTGCCCTGGGGAGCCTCTTCCATTCCCATCACCCTCTGGTGCAGAATCTTTCCCCAACCATCTTTCCCCAACCTCCACTTGACCTCCCCAATGCAGCTCCATGACATTCCCTCAGGTCCTGTCATCAGAGGTCATCAGAAAGCAGAACTCAGCAGAGACCCTTTGCTCTTCTGTGAGGGAGCTGTAGGCCACCAAGAGGCCTCCCCTCCTCTATGCTGAACAAACTTAAGTAACCTCATGTGTCTTCCTTGCTAGACCCTTCACCATCCTTGTAGCCTTTGGACACCTTCCAATAGCTTTTATGTTCTAGAGCCAACCACTACATTGTGCAGTACAGAGGAT
>NW_011099633.1:0-728 GCF_000146605.3 Meleagris gallopavo | reverse complement strand
TACAAAAGCAGAGAACGAAGAAGGTATGAGAAGTCCTTTGTTTATATTTTACATGTAGATGGGGAAGTTAAGATAATGTGGTGTAACACACAAACAAGACATCACTGGATGTTAGGTTACAATGTGCCAGCTGCTTTACAGGAACTGTTCCTGGACATTTAACACGAGCTACATGTTGCAATGCACCTGGAACAGAGGGACACTTCGCAAACAGAAATATCTTCCATCTATCCAATTACCTCATATGTGCTGCAAAGTAAGACATGCCCCTAAATAGCACAGCACAGAGCACATGGGGAATTGTCAGCCTGTCAGAACTCGACTGCCGTAAGAACTGATGTTTTCTTTGTTCTTTTTTCTTTCTAGAAACTCAGGCTGCTAGAGCAAACACAGCTAACAACAGGGGCGAAAACGCACCCATAAAAGGGGTAATGATTTAACGGCTGTATTGTTCTTAGGATTGACTCTATCCACAGCCTGTATGACACCGGTCAGATCTGATTTTACTGAGGTGGTAGAATGACTGAGATCCCCAAGTCTAACCCCCAGCGTGCCCACAACCACATCCCTCAGTGCCACATCTCCACGGCTCTGGAACACCTCCACAGTGGTGACCCCACCACTCCCTGGGCAGCTGTGTTGGCGCCTGATGACTCTTTTGGACAAGTTTTTCCCAACACCCAACCTGAACCTCCCTGGCACAACTTGAGGCCATCACCTCTCATCCT
>NW_011099632.1:0-400 GCF_000146605.3 Meleagris gallopavo | reverse complement strand
CCCAAGCACTCCAGAGAGAAATGCAATAGGAATTAAAGCAGAAGAGGTGGTGGGTATGGGTTGTTTTTTTTTGCTTATATTGGTACTTTGGGGCCTCAAGAGCCACAGAAGTACAGAAGGACGTGCATACACATTAGCAGGAAAATATGGTGCTTGGGAGCATGAAACATGCTTCTCTGGGGACAGTGCAAGGTTTCTACACATGGCACACGTCTCGTGAGCTAACAGCAGAGTGTAGCCAATGGAAAACACTGATTTTTGGTCTGATTTTTGGTGGTCCCACCCAGAGCCAGGAGTTGGACTCGATTATCCCTATGGGTCTTAGGATATTCTATATTTTTATTCAATTATTTAGGATTTCGGGGGCTGCAGCTCAGCCATAACAAATGCTACAGTGATA
>NW_011099631.1:0-371 GCF_000146605.3 Meleagris gallopavo | reverse complement strand
GTGGCAATGGGTTCCACAACTGCATCACACACTGGCTGGACAAAAACAACTTCCTTTTGTTTCGATGAAATCAGTCTCTTGTTCAGTCCATAATATGTTCTGCTGCTCGTATTATGAGAAACAGCAAAACTGCTTTACTTTCTCTGAATCATTTTTGCTTTTCCATGCTTCCTCCACACTTACTTCTCCACTTTGCTCAGAGATCTCTGCCAGAGCCCCTCAGTCTGTTTGCTCCTTGTGCTGCACGAACCCCAGTCCTTATCACTACTCAGTACTTTTTTTTTTTCCAGACACTGTGTTTTGTGGGATTTTTTGAAAGGAAATGTAAGCAAAAACAAAAATGGGTCTACAATGCAGTTTTCTTTTCAGTT
>NW_011099630.1:0-370 GCF_000146605.3 Meleagris gallopavo | reverse complement strand
AGTTGTTGCTACAAAAGTGGTCATACTTCAGTTCCCAATTGGAAGGCCATTAGACTGCATGTTTTCATATCTCTCGATCTACAAGTTTTATATAGGGGCATTTTTCTGTGTTGCTGAAGGATGTTCACGCTTGTGTGCTATGTCCCCATCCTGCCCTTGGAGCAACAGTTAGGACTTCATTGCTCTTGAATGAGTGAATTACTCTTTTCCTCCTCCTGCCCTGGATAAAATTTACTTGTTAGATAAGCAAAGGGATCTTCGGTGTCTTTACTACTGGTGTCTGAGATTGCTCCCAGTGGATAAGTATATGGTTTACTAGCCATGGGCAGGTTGGGAAGACTTCAGAACTGACAATTGTAACACAAATCTA
>NW_011099629.1:0-526 GCF_000146605.3 Meleagris gallopavo | reverse complement strand
CAGCAGAAGAAGAAAGAAAGCAGTGCCAGGCTGTTATCGGGGAGAGACGAGAAAAAGTCGGTGCTTGAAAATGTGTTCCCTCTGTCTGAGCTCTGTCTTATCTGTGCTTGGAGTAACTTCAACTGCTTAACTTCTAAGCTTTGCCGAATGGATTCTGTAATGGGGCATACGAGTTTTGTGCTCAAAGCTGTTACCTAAGGTAGTAATGTGCAGCAATTCTGGTAGAATTCGGTCAGTCAGATACTTCAGAGTCCTTGATCCAGTGGTACTCTGGAAGCAGACTGTAAGTTTCCCACCTCACTTATGATATATGGCATATCTTTCTGTATTTTTTAATCTCCCTAAAAGGGAATTACAGTTTATATAAGATTGTTATCAGCATAAGAATGTGTTAGACTAGTTTCTGTGCCTTTTTTTTCTGTTAGAAACTCCATTCAACATCTCCAACAGTCCCAAATTGTGTTTTTTAGCCACCTTAATTATCTCTCAGCATTATACCTTCTTTTCCTTTCTCTTTTAGCCCAGA
>NW_011099628.1:0-330 GCF_000146605.3 Meleagris gallopavo | reverse complement strand
TTATTCAGTATGGAACTTCCTACCCGAGTATCTTCTTGTCCAGCACACACAGACAATCCAGTTCAAACACAAAATACTTTAAAGATCCAAAATCTTACAGTAATCCAGAAGATATTTTTGTTGGTTTTGCAACATACTCAAGGAAGTACAGACCACGTGAGCTCATTAAATCACTAATGCAACCAATTGCTGTGAATAAGCAAAAGACTTGACTTTATGTTTGTGTGTGTGAGAGAGGGGTTTTATTTTTTTACTTTATTTGTAATTGATTTTTAACTGTTGGCTGATCTACACCTAGATATAGAAGGCAGGCCTATACCATAGTTTGTG
>NW_011099627.1:0-659 GCF_000146605.3 Meleagris gallopavo | reverse complement strand
TCATCCCGGTCACCACCCGGCCCATGTGGCTGAGAACACCAATGAGAAGCTCCCCTGAGCTTCTCCTTCTTCCATTTTGGACTAACAGAAGTGTTCTGAAGCTACGGCTTTGTGCAGCGAAGTCACCGAGGTTGTGCAACGTATGACAACAAAACTTGTTCAGGGAGAGCATACAGTATTTGCTCTCAGGAGTTCTGCTCCAGGCTAGCCCAACAGCACTAATGCAACAGTTTTCTCTGAGCTTTCTTGCTGTCCACTTGGCATTCTGTATGAAATAGTGAGTTGAACCCTTTCAGAAATCTCATTGTTTCTAGAATTAGGATGGAAACAGGATGTGGTCCACAAAAGTGCCTCCATGACTTAAAAGCAGAAATCCAAGGACTTTCAGTAGGCTTCAGCTTGGTCACAGAAGTCTGGGCCACTTTATAAGAAGTTTATGCTTGTTTGTGCTGCCTTTCATTTGAATTTCTCAAAACTGCATGTAGACTTTTATGGACAGATCCTCAAACCAGGCATGGAAGTGGGTCCTACCCTACAGAAACAATAATGAAAAATAACACTTCTGTTTTGTTTGCTTGCTAGCTTGGTTGGTTGGTTTGGGGTTTTTTGGCTGGGCAGCCATTAAGGAGGTGCACTGACACATCAGGGGCCTGACCAAC
>NW_011099626.1:0-343 GCF_000146605.3 Meleagris gallopavo | reverse complement strand
AAGGCAGCAGTGAGCACCTGTCCAGAGGCACTGCCCGCTGCTCCCAGTCCCATCTGGGCCATGCACCTACCTGGCACTTTGGGGGCTTCCCCGCCGCACCAACCCCGGGGCTGCACCACACCTGTAGGAGCAGAGAGCCCTGAGCACCCATACAGTGCTCCCACGGGCTCGGAGTGTGGGAATGAGGCATTTCCTACCTGGAACACCAAGGCCTCCGGGAACTCCAACTCCACCCACGCCACCAAGGCCACCAATTCCACCCACGCCACCAAGGCCAGCACCTGGGGATACAGGGAAAATGAGGGCACAGGGTGAGATGTCACCTCACCTTTGGCTACGGATG
>NW_011099625.1:0-319 GCF_000146605.3 Meleagris gallopavo | reverse complement strand
CACCAGGCCCCAGGCTCACTTCAGCAGCTCCTGGCACTCACTGTCCTCTCAGGCATGAGTCCTGGCTCTCCCCGGCACGGCCCGCTCACATCAGGGTCCTCAGTGGGACATTAGCACTCCATGCCTGAAGCTCAATCCCAGCTCGGTCCAGGCTTGCTCAAGCCGGCTCCCTCTTTCCCATCTGCCAGCATAAACTTTCTGAACTTCAGACACATACCACATTTCTTGCGTCAGATCAAAAGCTCAGCCCGGGGACAATGGAAATGGGAGGAAGGTTTTCATCTTTTTGAGATGGTCAGTGTCAGAGGATTTTTTTTTT
>NW_011099624.1:0-491 GCF_000146605.3 Meleagris gallopavo | reverse complement strand
TTGAGTTGGTGTTTTAAGGCCCTTTCACTTTGTGCACTGTTAGTAAATGGAGGTGCTGAGTGAGCTCATGCATCACATGAGCTCTGGGCTTGAGGCTGTGTTTCTGCTCAGCTTTTTGGGTTTGCTGCTGCCCGATTTGTATGAGAATAATGCTTTAAATAATACTGGGAGTGATGAAAGTGTTATGATGAGATCCCAGCTCACCCTGCAGTGACCCATACACATGTGGGACTTGTCTCCTTCAAGTCGAATACTTTGTAATTAAATGTAGTGTGTTCCCTTGTCTGAATGTGCCAGTAAGTGGAAAAAATAGGAGGAAAAAAAAGCCCCTCATGCCATGTGCTCATCTATGGTGACCAAGCATCCATCCTGGCAGTGCTCAACCCAGTGCAGGTGGGGCTTCTGCATCCTAGAAAGGGGCTGCCAGCACCTCAGTGCCAAATTGTGTGGTTTGGCTTTTGCATATCATGCCAACGCATCACTGAGCTGCT
>NW_011099623.1:0-362 GCF_000146605.3 Meleagris gallopavo | reverse complement strand
CTGAGGCAGCGCGGTGCCGGGAGGAGATGCTATCTGCTCTGCCCGCCCGCTCCCCTGCTGCTGATACCAGCTCCCGTGGAAGTGGGGAGAGATAAAGCAAGGCGTGTGCCACAGAGCTCAGCCTCCTGCGGGGCCGTGCTGCCGGCAGGTTCTGCTGCTAGGAACAGGCTCGGAGTCAGGATTTCACTGAACTGAAAATCAAGCAATCTTCAATTGCTCTTAAATGGGGGCTACCGAGCTTCCCTGCTCTGTAGCTCCTTTGAGCATCCTTTGAGCACCTTGCTCCTAACTATTCTGATGTACTGCAAATGCTCCTTTTTCTCTTGCTGACTGCTGATAAATGCACCTCTATACTCTGTCTA
>NW_011099622.1:0-719 GCF_000146605.3 Meleagris gallopavo | reverse complement strand
GCATGATCGTGTCAGAGAACTGTTTCTTGTTCTCCTTAGAAAGCTTTTTGCTATAAGAAATGACATCCTGGAAGGAACAGAGACAGACAGATTCCACATTTAAATATTCCAAAACAACCAACGTTGGAAAGAGTTGCAACTGAGAGGCTGCTTTCTTGTGTGTGGAAAAGTCAGAAGCGAGGTATGTCTGGGGCTGATGAAGGGAGCGTCATTTGTTAGAGCAGTGAGTTCTCCATTTTGTCCCTGAATTCCTGAGTTTGTTCAGAACTCTAGAAGGACTAATCGCTCTTAGCAGTGATTACTATCAGAGCTGGTAGCATCCTGAAGATCCTTGAAAATACCTTTCTTTCTAAACTGGGCTTAAAGCCCCAGCCCCCTCATTTCTATTTGTATATGTAGAGGCCTCACTGCATCTACATACTCTGAGAATGATGGCACTTTTAGCTGCCAGCATCAGCCCAAGAATTGAAGCCTCCTTTGGAATTTCTTGTATGGAATAAATCACAACAGAAGTTGACATTAAAGAACAAAGTATCAGCCCAGAGTAGTCCACATTGCTGAATTTATGTAAGAAGCTGTGGGTCTATTTCTCAGCAGCAGAAGTACTATCAGGAATCAAGCTTTCCTTCAGCTTCAGCAACTATCTACTTTGCACCACTTTACCAATGTCATCCCAATTTATCTTCATAACTGTCTTGATGTTATACATCATGCTAGAA
>NW_011099621.1:0-369 GCF_000146605.3 Meleagris gallopavo | reverse complement strand
TCGTTTCCAACCTTGTGATTCTATGATGCTATGAATTGGCTTTTTATTGGATAATGTCAAGAAATATCACCCTGCTCTGCTGTCATCGCACCTATCACAGAATCACAGAATGCCCTGGGTTGAAAAGGAGCACAGTGCTCATCCAGTTCCAACCCCCTGCTGTGTGCAGGTCACCAAACAGCAGCCCAGGCTGCCCAGAGCCACATCCAGCCTGGCCTTGAATGCCTCCAGGGATGGGGCATCCACAACCTCCTTGGGCAACCTGTTCCAGTGCCTCACCACCCTCTATGTGGAAAACTTCCTGCTAATATCTATGGCTGAAAAGATGCCACAAGATCAGGAATAAAAAACCCCAGAGGATACCCATAG
>NW_011099620.1:0-483 GCF_000146605.3 Meleagris gallopavo | reverse complement strand
CTGTGATTCTGTGATAGGTGCGATGACAGCAGAGCAGGGTGATATTTCTTGACATTATCCAATAAAAAGCCAATTCATAGCATCATAGAATCACAAGGTTGGAAACGACCTACAAGATCATGTATTCCAACTGTCCTCCCATCACCACTGCTACCACAAGCACCAAACCATATCTTGTAGCTCCTCATCCAGACGCCTCTTGAACACTGCCAAGGACGGCGACTCCACCACCTCCCCGAGCAGCCATTCCAGTGCCTGACCACTCTCTGGGAGAAAAAGTTTTTCCTTACGTCTAATCTAAACCTCCTCTGGTACAACTTGCGGCCATGTTTGTTGCCTGGGAGAAGAGGCCAAACCCCTCCTCATCACAACTTCCCCTCAGAAAGTTGTGCAGTGCAATGAGGTCTCCCCTGAGCCTCCTCTTCTCCAGACTGAACAATCCCAGCTCCCTCAGCCGCTCCTCATAAGACTTGTGCTCCAGAC
>NW_011099619.1:0-365 GCF_000146605.3 Meleagris gallopavo | reverse complement strand
ACTCCTGGAGGAAACTGCCCAGGGAGAAAGCAGCAACCCACACATGAGCCACGTACAGAGGGCTGAGGAGAGTGAAAGCGTGGTGCTGTGCCATCAAACCTTCACAGGAAATTATCCAAAGAAAGGCTAGCAGGTACACATTGGTCCCAAGCTTTGTTTGCCCATTGGGTGTTTGAGCTGTAGGAGTCAAAGGTTAGGAAAGGGCAAGAAAACTCAAGAGCCACTGGATGAGAGGGATGGGCGATCTCCCAAAGAGTGGGACAAGGAGATCTGATCACAGCAGTAACACTAACTTGCCCTCGTGTCACTGTTAGGATATAAAATCATAGAATTGCTCAGGTTGGAAAAGACCTTCAAGATCATCA
>NW_011099618.1:0-1234 GCF_000146605.3 Meleagris gallopavo | reverse complement strand
TTTTTTATGTTAAAAAATTAGAAACAAATAGCCATTATGTAGTAAAGTAATGTGCAAACTTAGCAGGAAAGCCATTAAGCCACAACTGAAAAAGCTGAAATCAGCCTCTCTATATTTTTCAAGGAAGGCATGACACTTGCTGAATGGCAAATTCTTATAATTTGGTACTTAAATGTTAAGAGGAATTGTTACGGAGTTAACTGTAGAATGGGAACAGTCCTGACAAAAAAAAATATGACCAGGTTTTACTTTTCATTAACCCTTCCCAGCCTGGACATGTTAGAGTGCAAGTCCATGTAAAACACTGAAGAAAAACCGTGCTTGAAGGAAAGCAACAGCAGTGCATGTATGTGTGTTTTCTGCAGGGGAATTCAGGCCAATTCAACAAATGGCATGCACTGAAGCTCGCTGTGGTACTGGAAAATGCCATGCCGTTGTATTTCATGGTGGTGTAATTTTACAACTTTATCAGTGGTTTCTCTCCTCAGGCCATTTTAGGGGGTGGAAGCAGGGTTATCTGTTTTGCAGATAGGATCGGATTTACAAAGTTAAGTATTCACAGGTGCAGATATGTGTCTGATGGACTTCACAGCTCTTTTTGCATCCTGTCAGGCACCTATCTACACATCGAATCTTCAAAAAACCTATAAAAAAGTCACCCACAAGGCAAGCATTCTATTCTCACTTGACACCGCCTGAACTCTGCTCCAGCAAAACTCCTTCTGATGAACTGAGGTGCAAGTGAGAAGAGAAACAGATGCAGCAGGAAGCACCCGAGGCAGATCTGCAGCTTCCCTACTGACCGTGCTGCATCGTAGGCGGTGATGGCGTCAGCTCCCCGATTGTCCCTCTTCTGAAGCTCTGGTTTAACAATGTGCCAGGCTGGGAAGGGTTAAAAGCGGAACGGAGCCCCAAGCTTTGAACTAGACAATTCTTGGAAGTGTTCTTTCGTACCTTTCTTTGTCATCTTTACTAACAGATGAGTCTCGTTTATCTACATCTCTATCTCTGTCATGAGCTGCAGCAGATGAACTGCGCTCCAGCTCTCCTGGCTTCAGCCAGGGCGGAGGGGTCGGGAACGAAGGAGGAGTTCGGTGCAGTCGGTTCCAGGGCTCGTGAGGGTTGCTAAAGCTCTGCATACTGGGGCCATCCTTGTGGCCGAACATTGAGTTGGGTGCTGAAATGGTGAAGTGGAAAACAAAAAGGTTTAAGAAAAAGGTATGCTCTAGTGAAG
>NW_011099617.1:0-404 GCF_000146605.3 Meleagris gallopavo | reverse complement strand
TTATAAAAATATTCATTACTAATGTTACATATTTTGTCACTTTACTGTATGCTGAACTGAATCTCTACGCTCACAAAAACCATTAGTATTGAGGGCATTGGCCCTCACCCCACATTCTAGCACTTTTGCTGTCAGCAAAACGTTGATGTTGAAAATTAGTTACCAAAAAGAGGGTAGTACTGACCTAACTGCATCGCAGCTTGAAGGCACTCATCCCTCACTTTGCTCCCTGCAGACCTCAGGGACTACAGATGCCACATGGGAAGCTCCTGGGCAGCCGGCCGCGTGCGAAACCTGGATGTCTTCCTGCAAGGTGAGAGCCCACGAGCAGGAGAGCTGTCACGGCTGTCAGTGGTACGGTGAGCCTCTTCTGTGGTCTCAGCTCTTCCTCAGCCACCTGGCCA
>NW_011099616.1:0-444 GCF_000146605.3 Meleagris gallopavo | reverse complement strand
GTGCATTTCTCTGCATTAACTTGGATCTCAGCATTGTAGTGAAATGACAATAAAGCACAAGCAGCATTACTGCATGCACATCGAGCAGTGTCACAGAGAAAGCATACCTTTATTTGAAGGACATGACTTAAGTATTGAATTATATCGAGCAGAGAGAGAGCAGAAATTAAAAAAACCACCAGTGCTCTACAGCAAGAGAGCAGCAGTGTGGAGTGCGGGAGAGCCAAAATTAATCAAAGACCTGGTCTGCATTTTACTTCTTTTGGTCAAGAAAATTAAGGGAACAACATGACAACAAACACAAATGAAAAAATAATACAATCATGGGCCACACGATCTGATTTATCAGACCCACACGGACATAACTCTGCCTCCCTCAGTACTAAAACCGATTTCAACCCTACAAGGCCCTGCAGAACCTGGGCACACCATGGCACTCAAACA
>NW_011099615.1:0-469 GCF_000146605.3 Meleagris gallopavo | reverse complement strand
ATTAAAGGTTTTCCAGCTCAGCTTGGCAGATCAAGGTGCAAGAGAGCAGCTGATGTACCTTGGGTTAACAATGCCCACCTCTGAGCTCTGGTAGTGCCAGGAACCTCACGGGGTAGGGAGGGGTTTCTGACTGCCAGACTTTGGCTAGAGGGGATCTACAAACATGGCATATCTCCTCTGTTGGTATATTGCCTTCCTGATCACTGCTCTTCCACCTCTGATCTGTCAATAGGACTTTGTCAGCAGTCCTTTCCTGCAGTGCACTTTATGCCACTGACTGCCTTGTTGAGAAAACACCATTAGCAGAAGGTGGCTGGTAAGGCTGCAGAGCATGAATGCTACCTTGCTTTGCACTGTGCAGTTAGGGCTTCCCATGAGGCAAAAGCTATCAACAGAACTTAGAGCAAGCAAACTCCTCTCCTAAAAAAATCAATGAGAATCTGGCTGCTACGTGATACATCTGGCTCTA
>NW_011099614.1:0-458 GCF_000146605.3 Meleagris gallopavo | reverse complement strand
GGAGGTTTTGTTAATTTCAAGGAGTTATGCATCAAAACCACCACTCCTGTCTTATCACTGAGAGATCTGCTACAGAGAAGTATTAACACAATTTAACTGAATGAAGTCTGTGAGAGATTTCAGCAAATGCTGCTCTTTTCTATTTCCTTGCCAGGAGAGGTAACCACCATCTCTCTTTAAACAAGTCGGTATCTCCACTCCATGCAGCCAATTGTTCCTACACACAGACTCTTGTTACTAATACACAATGAAGCAGTCAGATACGACAAACCCACCACCCGGCCTGTTAAACTGTTTGAATGTTATTAACTGTAGCTGCCCAGGTACAACCACAAACTCCCAACATGTGTTCTCCAGCAGTTTTATGCTGGTGCCAACTACAGGGGCAGCACAGAGATTTCAGACAAGGCTTTATCCTGAGTGCACCTTCCCCGAGTGGCACATGAGTCACCGGATGC
>NW_011099613.1:0-373 GCF_000146605.3 Meleagris gallopavo | reverse complement strand
GGTGTGACTCCAAAACTGCCACGGAGGGCCTGGCTTCACCTGCAACCACCCATCCTGTGACCAAGGGGAGAACAGGCTGAGAACAATCCCTAAGTGGCCTATTCATCCTCAGAGTGATGGTGGGAAAACCCCACCATCAGACCCCATGAACCTCACAGGTTGAGGATCCCTTCTGCTGTCCTAGTGCAGCTGCTGTGTTTTGGTCACCATGGGACACTGTCAGAACCCTATCACCTTGGCCACCTCCTGTTCCAAGCCCTATGACTCTGTGTTCAGAACCTCAGTTGCTGAGCTGAAGCAGCCAGTGGCAGCTTGTCTCTGCATGAGATATACAAAATATTTTTCTTCTGATGATGGGATGGGCCATCCACCC
>NW_011099612.1:0-403 GCF_000146605.3 Meleagris gallopavo | reverse complement strand
CAACTGTTAATTGAACTTTTTTTCCTGAGAAACAGACTGCTTTCTGTTTTTTAACTACTTGGTTTGATTGTCATTCTTGCGTGTAGCTCAATTATTGTAGCCAAAATTGCAAGCCTTGCTTGACTCTGGTTTCTTCTGGTCACTTTGTTATCTAAAGGTCATATTCATTTTGCTGTGTTATAATCTCAAATGTCTGCTGTCAGGTGTTTATGTTCCATTGCACAGGAAACCTATAGCAGAATCAGAACAAGAATCAAAACCGTCTATTTTTTTTTTCTGCATTGTCTTTATCCTGAGGATTTAGCTATCCATCTCTATATTCTAGAGAGGTGTTATGCAGCTCAGAAGTTTGGGGTAAGAGACTTCTGTGGTTATTATATTTACTGAAATCTCTTTGCTTAGG
>NW_011099611.1:0-407 GCF_000146605.3 Meleagris gallopavo | reverse complement strand
CCTAATAATCCAAAGGTTATCACAGTGTGTTTGCTGTCCCCAGAGGTGACATTGCTTCCTCCTTCGCAGTCTGCTGCACTCACTTGTGTTCCAAAAGTTGTGCAGAAAACACATTCTGCAAGCCAAGTGCATGCAAATGGAAGTGCACCAAGCAGCTGGACTGTCATTTGGCTCAATGGGCTTCTTGGGCCTCACTGCACATCGTCTGGCTGCCATCTTCATAACCCTGTTTCCCCTTACCCCTCAGCAGGCACCTGCAGCCCGCCTGGGCGTCCGGCTGGCCCTCAGGAGCTATTAGAGCTAATGGGTGCTAATGTGCCGTGCTGTGTCAACGCAGTCATCGTTGTGGTAGGGACAGAGTCTTTGAGAGCATCTCCTGGGGGTTTTCTGCACTTGGAGGGGTTATT
>NW_011099610.1:0-328 GCF_000146605.3 Meleagris gallopavo | reverse complement strand
CATTTTCAGAACTGCTGTGCTATGAGATCCCCAACTTCTGAGAACTTGTGAAGGAGAGTATCTTGGGAGCCGAGAGGAGAAGCAGCCCCTTGTGCAGGGCAGCAGCTGATGCATCCCCATGGGCAGTAAACCCAGGCGTGCATAAGGACCAGAAGGAGATGTGGCCCCTGTCCTGCAGCTGCACAGGGGAGCTCCAGAGCCGAGGATGCTGTTGGCAGAAGTTCTCCTGTGCTCGCAGCAGAGCTTTTCCCTGGGGGGGTTGGCTACTAGTCATGGTGCTTCTTGCCCCCATTCTTACCAGCAGGCTCTTCTGCTTCTCTCTGTACAC
>NW_011099609.1:0-364 GCF_000146605.3 Meleagris gallopavo | reverse complement strand
TCCCCTCACTGTCTGTTCACTCAGCATTCATTGCGGTGGCATTGCTCCTAATGAATGACTTGGTATTCATGCAGCTCTCTCAGTATTACTTATGTGTCTGATCTCTCCTAATGGAAAAGCTGATTGTCACCGGGAAGTTATGAGGAAATATTAAAAGATCTGATCCACAGTTAAAGTTTCTTCACTGTAAATGAAACTGCCGGATGACGAACGCAAATAAATTTGGGAAGCTTATTGGCACTGAAGTTTAGTGCCATTATAATTTATATCTGCACTGGGGAGCGTCTGATCTCCAACTTAAATGGAACCAAAATCATTATAAGAAGAGGAATCGCCCTACTTGCTACATCCTCCTACCAGCAAC
>NW_011099608.1:0-375 GCF_000146605.3 Meleagris gallopavo | reverse complement strand
TCCGTGCGTGGTTGGAGCAGCAGATGCCTGCTTGCAGCTAATGACAGTGGTAGTCTGCTAACAGATGCCACGCATCCAGCAACAGCCTTTGTCTGAGGGGAACCCCGAGCTCTGCCTGGCTGCAGAGCAGTGGGGCCGAGGGTGCAGCTCTGAGCAAGGGGTGGCAGCTCCCCTTGGCTCACGCAGACACCGCCGGAGCCCCTGGCTCGGAGCAGCCCCGAGGCAGTGAATCCCTGCGCCCTGAAGGATGCTCCACATCAACCCTGCAGGGACGGGGCCACAAGGGATGTGGGTCCCGCAGGGGCTCCCGTGTGGAGCAGCTCTGTGCCCACAGACCTCACAGCTGCACAAGTTCCCTGTTTGCAGCCACCTTCT
>NW_011099607.1:0-448 GCF_000146605.3 Meleagris gallopavo | reverse complement strand
AGCTTTTCCATCTGTTTGGCTTTTCCTGTTCTAAAAGCACCTTGATGGTTACTGTTGGGATTGTTCTGCTGGGAGCTGCCGTTAGTCCAAGGATGAAGAA
This sequence comes from Meleagris gallopavo, assembly GCF_000146605.3. Lineage (NCBI taxonomy): Eukaryota > Metazoa > Chordata > Aves > Galliformes > Phasianidae > Meleagris > Meleagris gallopavo. The sequence continues at coordinate 348 of NW_011099607.1, read as the reverse complement.
CTCCCAGAACCCACCATCTCTTGTGCCATCCTGCCTGGTCAATGCTCTGCTTGCCATGAAAACAACCAGCATGTGAGAAAGTCAGCTGTGGGATCTCAGAGCCGAAAGCACTGGGTATAAGCTGCCAAGTTTGGGTTTGCTTTGCAACTACAGACTGAAGGGAAAGGGAATTCTTCCTACATCGGAGCTGCATGCCATGGTTCAGCACACCAGGGCACATAAATCCCACTGATATTCAGATGGTATTTTTCATGAGTGCTATGGAAGAAGAGGTTTGGAAGCTGTCTGGAAGGGCTGATGCTGCAGTCAGATAACAAGCCTTTCAGCAGGTGCAAGATGCCAGGCAAT
>NW_011099606.1:0-524 GCF_000146605.3 Meleagris gallopavo | reverse complement strand
CTCCTTCGGATTCCTTGTTTGTGCACTGTTACTTGTTTGCTCAGAGAGCTCCCCCCACCTGCAATACTCAGCAAGGGGAGAAAAGAACTGACAGTGTTGTTATGGTCAAAGAAAACTGAAATATACCCAGGAGAGAAGGATTTAAGGGCAATCAGAGAGCATGAAGTCTTAAAGCTGCAGTGAAGCACTGTGTTATTGGAAGTCCTGCTTCCTGTGCATCTCATGTTGTGAAACACTGAGGTGGAAAAGCAGTCAGTGTGTGGCTCCTTGTCTTCTGGAAACCCTCAAAAGGTGGAGGGGAGAAGCCAGAGAACACAGAAGCTCTCTAAATAACCACATAACTGTACCATGGGAAGGCAGGAGAGAGGAGACCTGTTGTGTTTGAGACTTTTAATTTGGCTTTGTCTTTCATAAATTGTCACCTCGCTTCCAAATCTGGTTGTACTGGGAGACCTTGGGAAGAACCAGGACAGGCTGGAAAACTTGGCTGTATTCCTCAGGGCAGTTTGACGTAATGACTTATA
>NW_011099605.1:0-321 GCF_000146605.3 Meleagris gallopavo | reverse complement strand
TGTACAACTGGTTACCAACACCACCTGGAGTGGGTGGCATTCAGGGAATGAGGAGCCTACTTAGCTAGAGAAAAAGGGGCCTGGCGAATTTTAGGGTGGGACATCTTTTTATTTTTTTCCACAAGTACACAAAAAGAATGTAAAACTTGGCCATCTACCAGCATCCCTTGTTTTAAAATTAGCTACAGCGTGTTCTGGGCTGATAGGGAAAACCAGACAGATGTTTGATTTATCTGCTATCTGGATTAAAAAAAAAATCTAACATAGTACAATCAAGCATTGCATAGAGATTCCTTCACAGCCTGGTTAGCAGAAGGTGGG
>NW_011099604.1:0-389 GCF_000146605.3 Meleagris gallopavo | reverse complement strand
CTGTTCAAAGCAGAGATTTGTAGTGTAGGTGGGGAAAAGGACATGGCAGTTCTTGCCTGGGAGCTGAGCCTGTTTTGCAGGAGGTCATCAGTTCTGATGGCTCTTTTTCATTTCCTTTCCCAAGCTCCCCCTCACTTTTCCGGTATGTCACTTATAAATATTAATTCAGTCCTCTCTCCCTTTATTTGCCACGCTTTTTCCCATTTGAGCTGATGCAAATTTAATGTTGGTTGTTGTTTTTTTTTTTAAAGAAATATCCTGTATGTGATACCAAGAGCAGAGCATCTCCTTTGAAGGCCCTCTGAGGTTGTCACGCAGTGCCACCTGATGACACTGTTTTCTTCTGTGGTAGAAGCACCCCTTGACCACAGTGGAGGACAAGAAACACA
>NW_011099603.1:0-496 GCF_000146605.3 Meleagris gallopavo | reverse complement strand
TCAGTGGGCATTGTGGGGTGGGCTGGGGTTGGGTTTGGGGGCCTTGGGGATCTTCTCCAACCTTAATGATTCTGTGAGTCTATGCAGGGACATGATTTAGAGAGCATGGTGGGAGTGGGCTGATGGTTGGACTTGATGATAGAGGTCTGTCCAACCTTAATGACCTTATGATTCTATGGCTGAAAGCAAAGATGATGTAGTTTCCCTATCCCCACCCAATTTGTTCTGCTCTTGTTTGCAGCCAGTGATCAAACTTGCCTTACTTTTTTGCTCTGCACCCTTTCTCTATCACTCCTTGGATAATCTTATTTAACTCATTTTTAGGTGCTGGGGAACTGACACAGACAAAGCATGATTAGTCTCTGGACAGGGTGATGGGTGCAGGGATAATGCTCACACCTCAGCATCCTACAATAATAGAAAATGCCTCTGTCAGTCTCAATCCCTCTGAGACAGCCACCGCTGAGATACCTTCTGACAATGCTGCTCCAGTCTT
>NW_011099602.1:0-353 GCF_000146605.3 Meleagris gallopavo | reverse complement strand
CAACTGGTAGGCTGGAATTCCTTTCATATGGAGTGCTCATTTGTATCTTAACAGGATGCTTCTCCTTAGAGGAAGAAATACAGGTGAAAAAGCTGGTTAAAATTTGGTGGTTTTCCTCCTCTGCATTGCTGTTCATTTCTGAACGACTTGGGTTGGGTGAGTGAATATTGGCTGTCTATCAATTATCAATATTATTTCTGCAGTGAGAAGAAAATTAACTTCTAATTGCAAAACCTCACAATGGTGCATATGTACTAAATCAGCTAAATGCTTGTTACTGATGTTGATATCTTACTGGGATGTTCAAAATTCAAAAGAATAATAGTTTAACATCACATTCCCTTAGATACAGT
>NW_011099601.1:0-510 GCF_000146605.3 Meleagris gallopavo | reverse complement strand
GTCTATTATGGCTGTATGTATGTATGTGAGCATAGCTATATTTGTGTATTTACACGTGTATATTTCTTCAGGGATGAAGAAGGGATTAAGCGAAAGCATTTTAAGTCTGTTCTTCTCCAGCAATCTCTCCTTAAACTGCAGCTCAAAACTGCAAAGTGTATTGGAATTTCAAACTTTGATCGATGTACTGAGAGCATCTGCCAGGATTTAGCAATCCAAGATCAAGCTTAAGTTTTTCCTGTGTTAGTGAATTGGATGGCTCACGTGAGACACCAACGTTTGTAGCTGAGAACAGTCCGATGGAGCAGGGTATCCAGGAGCTTGGTGGTGGCTTGTGTCCTGGCCTCGGATAGCAGGTATAAGCTGTGTGAATTGCAGGTGTTGTTTATTTACTTGTTTTTAAAGTTAGTCCCGAGCCTCGGGAGATGTGGGATGAGTATTTCTGTGGGTTATGGTATGGATCACCCCCTGGTGGATTTCTATTTTGGCATTTCAACCAACAAAAAAGCA
>NW_011099599.1:0-486 GCF_000146605.3 Meleagris gallopavo | reverse complement strand
GTAATACCAAACCTCACTGCCTCTCAGGAGAAGGCAGAAATCCCACATAATCACAGCCCCCTAACATGCATATTGATTTGCATCAGCACTGCAGTAAAAACCTTCCCAACCAAGCACGTATTTCTCATTAGCCAGTCAAGTCCCCGTGTTTTTAATTTGTATTTAGGTCATTAATACCACGTTACTTAAAAAAAACACCAAACAACCTGAACACCACAGAGTATAGTCTGGCCAATACAGAGATCCTAAAGAGAGCGACTGTGCACGTGTTTAATAGAGAAAAACATCTTCTGCCTAGCAACCAGCCAGCTCTCCTGGCGGGCCAGGGGAAGGAATTCAGTGCTATAAATGTCAGCAGGCAAATTAAGCCATCATGCCTGAGATACAAAGGCCCAGTCACTGGGCAGTAAAAAATTAAAGGAAAAACAGTTATAGGAGAAATATTAAACAAACCAAACAGATGCATCTAATGGCTTGCTTCCCCCA
>NW_011099598.1:0-452 GCF_000146605.3 Meleagris gallopavo | reverse complement strand
TACGTACAAGGTAGAGAATCAGGAACCTGAACATACTTGAAAGTAATTTGTTTAGAAATGGTAGGAGGCCACATTCTTTTAAAATCGTAGATAAAAAATGAAGAAGCAGATGAATAAAAATTGGGATAGTATGAAAACTACAATTTCCAATTCATTTTGGAATATATTCCTCAGCTATACAGGAAAAGTATAATGGTATTTTGGAAAAAAAAAAAAGTACACGCTTTGATGTGTTTTTCAAACATGAAACAATTCCCCCCTTCTCAGTTTTCAGGTTCTTACATGAAAAAAAAACAGAATCTCACTGCCTTCCAAAACGAAACATTTTCTTTCCTTCGGGGGTGGGCAGCAAATTTTCACTGAATAATAATAATAATAACAATAACAACCATTTCATTTTAATCATGGAAATCTAAAATCCAAACAACATATACCCTATGAAGTTTGTATTT
>NW_011099597.1:0-519 GCF_000146605.3 Meleagris gallopavo | reverse complement strand
GATTCAGCTTAAATCTGCGCTTTGCCAAGGCCTGAGCTATGTATATATTGGGAAAATGAGGGGCTAATAATCTCTTCCCAAGGTCATTTCAAGTTTCCCGTACTGACAGAAGATGATTTACATGTGCGGGATGTATCCTGTGTACTCAGTTGGGAAGGTAAACACAGCTTTTTAAAACAAAACCAAAAACACACGCATGAAAAAACCCACCCAACAGTCCCCAACCTCAACCTCTGCCTCCAAGCGCCTGCACCCGCAGTTAGCGGGCGTACAGGATGTCCATGTCCCAAGAAGGTGTTGTGCCAACATCCCTTAGAGCTACATCAAATATAATTTTCAAACCAATTAGCTCAAAAAGCATCAACACCAAAGCAGTGCCTTCCACATTCTAATTACTAGGCCATCCTATTCAATTCTTAATGAGAGAAGAGACAAAGGCAGTATATGTATTAGGGTCTACTTCAAGAATTCTTTTTCTTTTAGCAAACAGATCCTCTTTTGTTCTGGTTAAACACCAAT
>NW_011099596.1:0-812 GCF_000146605.3 Meleagris gallopavo | reverse complement strand
TTTTTTTTTAACATGTTGCCTTTATTAAATGCGTTTGTTCCAAGGCAGCCTTATTGCCTGCTGTCAACACTATGCTGTTCTGAAGATTTTCATTTTTCTGTTTGGCCTCTAGCTTTGGTGATGATTTGCCCACGTTCCCAGCTTTACATCCTTTGTGTTGAGTGATGATGGAGGCAGCCTTTTAGTTTGATTTTTCTCTTCTCCTGGTACAAGTCTAGAGACCCACCAGCACTAGTACAGCTTTGCTAGATTTCCAGAAGGTTTTTGCAGGTTTCTGCATTCTATATTGTTACACTTCTTCTGAAACCGTGGAAAAGATTTCTACTTTTGCTCCAAGATATTTTACATGACAATGACATTACGTATCTTTTTTTTCAATGAGCTCTCAGACAGGTGAGCGATTCTGAGCCGCATCCCTAAGTAGACTGATTGGAAGGACGGCTGTGTGCTAACTCAGCAGCACCTCTGTTTCAAAATAGTGAACGTGATATCGTCCTCTTCCACTTGAATTCCTGACATAAATGCCTCTGCAAAATAGAGAAGTACAGAGAGTGACACATTTTCATGAGGGCACAGTGGAGATGCAGCTGCCTTTGAAGTGCGTGTAGCTAAATTAAACAAAGCACCCTTTTATTCCTGCCATCTACCTCCCTACTGCAGTTCTCAGTTCCTGCCCTTTATTAGGGAAACTGTCTAATCTGATATTGTTTCATCTGATAAAACATTGGGTATATATGGTTGTTGTCTCTGCCGATATGTCACAGTGTGTAGAAGCTGCCGGTCAGCTGTGAAGAATAGAGCTCATGCCTTTT
>NW_011099595.1:0-659 GCF_000146605.3 Meleagris gallopavo | reverse complement strand
CAGCAGCGATGCACTGCACTGAGGCAGAGAGGAAAGCAAAGAGGAGAGGGCTTGGGTTAAAATTACTTTTTATTTTATGATGCTCGAAGTTGGCTCTCCACTCGGTTGATGTATGAGACTGGAGCAGCTTACTCCCACTCTCCTTGACTTTTACTGTGAAATCCACAAGATTTCAAGTGCCCTGCCTGTTCTGGGCTTTGCTCCAGTGCTGAGGTGCTGCTTCTGCAGACATGTCTGCAAAGTTGTGATTCTGTTTCTTCCTTGCACAGCCAAGGTAAATCTTCAACCTGGTGCTGGGGAATTATCTCTATGGTTCCAGGTACAATGGCTGAGATATCTGGCAGTGACTGTGTGCTCAACCAAAGTGCACTTGGATTAGGGTGATTACTTCACTTACTGTGTTGCCTGGGTACTCCATGTTAACATGGGATCAGATAAGAATACTATTTATCTATGCAAAGGCCAAAACCCGTAAGCATATTTTCTGTTAACGAACAGAAAATAATGACCAAGACAAAAGCAATGGCTGAAGATCCTTCAGCTGTCCCCAGTCATCCTTCCAGTGTGCTGCTCAGTAATCACCCCTCTGAAATCCATCTCTTTTTGCCTTTTGCTTTCTAGTCTCCCGAGTAATGTTATTCTCCTGTGACTGCATTTTT
>NW_011099594.1:0-428 GCF_000146605.3 Meleagris gallopavo | reverse complement strand
CAGAGGGTGGTGAGGCACTGGAACAGGTTGCCCAAGGGGGTTGTGGATGCCCCTTCCCTGGAGGCATTCAAGGCCAGGCTGGATGTGGCTCTGGGCAGCCTGGGCTGCTGGTTGGTGACCTGCACATAGCAGGGGGTTGGAACTGGATGAGCACTGTGCTCCTTTGCAACCCAGGCCATTCTGTGATTCTATTATCAACGTGAAAGCAAAATCCTAATGAACGTGCAGAGCAGGCATGGGGGGACTTGGGAGCTAGCAAGGATCAACTACCAAGGTATGTGTTGGCTTCTATCCCTACAGAACACTAATAAATGCTGAATTGGTGTGAAAGGCCTTTTGCACACCAGAAACTTCAGTGCTCACCTTTACTCAGTGCTCGCTTATTGCCGTGCCCTTAACAAAAGCAGCGGAGCAGAATGTCAACTGGA
>NW_011099593.1:0-491 GCF_000146605.3 Meleagris gallopavo | reverse complement strand
TGGGGTTGGTTTAAGAGCTGCTCATGTGTGAAGTCCTGTGCCCCGAGCTGGTCAGTGTAAAAGCCAGGAGGGCAAGCAGCAGCACATATGCATGCTGTAAGGTTGTGAGAGCTGTTAAACAGTGAAGAAACCTCATCCAGCTGAGAGAACAGGGATTGAGATTGTGTCTAGACATACCTGAGGCAGTGCGTGTTAACTCAGAACATGCAGGTCTCGGCAGGACGCACTGCAGCAGCTGAGACAAGCCGAGACCAGCAGCGGGGCAGTGCTGCAGGTGGGTTAATGCAGACCTTCCCCAGGTCTGCCCCAGCTGGCTGGGAATGGCGACGTGGTACGGAGCCGAGGAGCCGAGCAGTGAGTGGTGTGGAAGGGGTGAAATGCTTTGGTGCAGCTGCTGGCCAGCAGTCCTTGTCAGCCTCTGCAGAAACCTACAGGGTGCTGCAGGTTAGCAGGAGAGTGAAGAAGAAGGGATTGGGAACGTGGGTGAACTT
>NW_011099592.1:0-315 GCF_000146605.3 Meleagris gallopavo | reverse complement strand
TTTTCAGTAGGGTCACCAAATCTTCTGAGCTGTATTGTCCTGTTCTTTTTCTCCTTTGCGTTCTTTGTGTCTTTAAGATGTACATGGCTCTAAGGACACTCAAGGTTGAACTGTGCTTAAACATGCGTGCATGTATTCCTCACTCTTTGGGATGCCCAACTAGCTCCAACAGTTCTCTGTTCTGAGCTGTCATTGTTGGTGCTGGTGTTTGTTAGTTTTCCTTGACGTTGCATGTAAAAAGTTGCCCATTTTGCATGCTATTAGAGGTGTTTTTAGACTGTATCTTATGTTCTGGGTAAGAGTTGCTCAAGGCAT
>NW_011099591.1:0-422 GCF_000146605.3 Meleagris gallopavo | reverse complement strand
GAATCTGAACCCTGGGGCTGGGCTGCACCAGCTGGGAGCAGTGGCTCTCCTGCCTGCTTGTGACAGCCATCATGCCATGATGGACCATGTGGCCCTCCACTGTGTGAGGTCTTGCCCATCAGGACCATGATTTTGTGTGGACCTGTGTGTACAATGCCAAGTGGTGATGTCATGCAACCAAAGCTTCTAAGCACAGTCACAATTCACACGTTACAGGCCATTCATGTGTTCTAGCTCAGGTGGCCATGAGCAACTTCATCTCCACCACCAGCCCACTGGCCACCGCAGAACTCCTGCCCTTCCCGGAGCCAGCAGCTGACCCATCCTTATCCAGCATGCTCCTGGGCATGGCTGCAAACCTGGAGCCACCCTCTGGTGTCACTCCTGGGTGGCTGTGGTGTCACACACTGCACGAGCAGGAA
>NW_011099590.1:0-562 GCF_000146605.3 Meleagris gallopavo | reverse complement strand
GCTAGAGACTCTCGGCCTGAAACTTTACACAAACAGAGGGAAAAAAAACAAACTGCCAAAGAATAAAATAAAACCACCCACGTCCACAGTGCTCCATTCTCATTATGCTTTCTTGAAAAAAGAGAGAAAAAAGCATTTACTTTATGCTTGAATACAGCTTAATCTGTGTATAAACACCCAGAAGCGGCAAACCATCTCATGCCTGTTGGATTCTAGAATTCTTGGAGCTGAATGCTTTTTCCTTTTTGAGTTGTTCCTTCTGTGCTGTACAAAGCAGATGGTTACAGCAAGCTCTGTCATTAGGAAGACTTCCTAATGGATCACCTTGATGCTTGCTGACCTGTGCCTCTGGCTGTACACTGATCCTGCTTCTATTTCTGAATCCAGAAGATTAATCCTTTCTTAGTTCTTCCTACCTACTGGAAAGGGCTACGCTTGCTCTGAATGGTCTTAGCTGAGAACAGAACCATCCTCTGTAAGGTCACTTGGTGATTTTGCTACCTGTTGCTAATTAAGGTTAATGAATGTAGGCCTACAGCAACACGTTATTAGTCATTAAAGT
>NW_011099589.1:0-422 GCF_000146605.3 Meleagris gallopavo | reverse complement strand
ACAATAATTTCCAGGTAGATCTGTCAAATGCTTGCTTATATATTCAAGTCCCCAATTGTCTCCTCAGGTAGGCAACTCAACCATTAATTCTGGGTCTGTACCTGGGGATCAGCATCTCCTCCTCTTCCAAGGCAGTGGTGGTGATGTGTAGTTGGATGGGTGGTGATTAACTTCCTCACAAAGGGAAGCTTCTCTTTTACTCTTCAGTTCTTCCTGTGGTTCGTGGTCTTCACAAGGTGACTCCGGTACCCACCACCTGGTCATCCCTAGGTGGATTGTACAAAACCCATCTGAAGGGCCCCGGTAGACTTGGGGCATTGTAGGTCAGTGAGAAGTTACAATCATCCACAAACATGACCTGTCAAAACATTGACACGAATGGGGAAGAAGATTTCAACATAGGCTGTTAAGGATAGCAGTCT
>NW_011099588.1:0-336 GCF_000146605.3 Meleagris gallopavo | reverse complement strand
CAGGATGAGACTTTTCATCTGGTGATCTCAATTAATTAAGTCTTGTAGTACTGCCTTGAGTTATATGAAAGCTGGCTGGATACCCTTGCTCCTCTTGCTGCCATCTGATGTTAAACTTGCTGCAGCAGTAGGTAACAGACTCAAACCAGATTAAAGCTTTATTATTCACATAGACGTTAATCATGAGCAGGGATTCTTTGCACACTGTGAAACTCCACATTTCTTGCTGGGCTTTGAAGGAAGAGCTAGGCTAAAAATAAAAGGGATGAGTTATTACTGTGTCCTTCGGGGAGTGGGCTGGCTGTATTTTTGAGGAACTGGAATGAGATCTGGAGA
>NW_011099587.1:0-428 GCF_000146605.3 Meleagris gallopavo | reverse complement strand
TTGACAACACCAAGAGAAAGGAAGGAGGTGGAAGTGGCAATGATGTCATTACCTTGAATTATGAGAGATTTCTCCAGGAAAGGGTCCAAGTATCCTTTTGTCAAGGGAGATTGGAGACTGATTGGTAGATACGTAAGGAGAGCTCCCAGACCTTGCAGCAGTAATGATCTCAGCCCTCTGCTGAGCACTAACTCTTTGCTGAAAAGAAAATTGAACAGTTGTCTGATGCTGGGGTTGTTTGAAGAAACATCCTAGATCTGAATACGTAGCATAACTTCTAGCCACAAACAGCAGCAAAGATATATTATGCATGGTGGTGAGCTTCCTGGCATTGCACAGATTGTCTTGTAAGTTAAGTGTTTGTAGACTCGAATTCACCCCTCTGGTATCCTTGCTGGCTTAGCAGAGAATGATTTGGACGGTCCAAG
>NW_011099586.1:0-493 GCF_000146605.3 Meleagris gallopavo | reverse complement strand
TAGAACTGCATGCTGGCATCATTCAGGGAAAGCAAGGAAAGCTGACCTCCAACCCCAGGACCAACAAACATTTTCTTAAAATGGGATGAAAAACAATGAAAAGAAACATGCAAAGTTTGCTTCAATTCCTAATTTTTGTCCTGGCCCTTTTGAAGGCAGCCTGTTCTTTAGAAGAGATGGGGATGGACGTCACCAGCAGGAACAGGAGCCTGCCAGCAGTTCTGCAGCTGCCCGAAGCACACCAACAGAACGTACAAGCACAGCTGTAACACATTTGTAGCTCAGCTTAATTTTTTTCATACCTTCAGGCATGTTAAATACTATCTCTGAACACACACTAGCAAAAGTTGTGTGCTTGCATGAAGGGAAGGCTAGATCCCTTTCTCTGACTCCAGCCAGCACTGCTGAACTCTCTGCAGAAGTGCACGTTTTCAAAAGGAAAGCGAAGAGAAAACAGTTCCATGCTGAAATGCTGCAAGTGATCCACTCAGAG
>NW_011099585.1:0-1527 GCF_000146605.3 Meleagris gallopavo | reverse complement strand
TCTTTAGCAAAACCCAGTTACAATATTAAGCCATAAATCTAGGATTTGTCTGTTTATTTATTATGATTTTCATAAACAAATGGCTCCTCTCTTCCCTGAATTGATAGCACAAAGATGACCAAATTATCAAAGTCTCTCTAAACTATGTATAAAATAATTGTGCTTTTGAAAATGTAAATTAGCTATGCAACTATCATGAATAGTATTTCCTGCATTACTCACTTGAGCAGAAATCTCAATGAAATTTCAGTTAATAGCTGATTGTTTCGGGAAAGAAAAAATCATCATTTCAATTCACAAGGTTATATGGAAGCTTTTAAAACAGGACACTGTCAGTAACCCTGAGACTATTAATCTTTGTTGCAATTAAATCAGTAAACTATAAAGGAACAACTCAAGCTGCATTGTGAGCCACCAACCTGCACTGCCTTGTCTTCCCTGCCTTCTGCATTTTCATGAGCTCTTCACCTCCATTTTCTGTTGTAACGATGACTTCAAATTTGAAAACCAGTTTATCATCAAGGTGAATTGCTTATGCATCCTCACAGAGCGTGTTTTCAATACGATGATAACATGTACTGCAGATACAGTTTTAGAATGGAAAGGTTCCCTTAACTGTGAGAAACAGAACATATTTGCATATTGCAATTAAGAAGCACAACATTTTACTATTGGCATCTGACAGCATAACAGATTATTTCTCTGGATACATATCAGATCAGCACATATTAATGCTGATCTGTTACACTGCATAATGTAGTTACTAATACAGACTAAGCACTGCTCATTCTCACAGCTATCAGTTTCACATTCACGATATTATTTCTGTAAACCACTCTGAAGCTACAATCACCAAATGTTAATCAGCCAGCCTCTTCCAGCTCCATATCCCTTCTCCCAGAAAGCCTGTCAGAACCACTCTGCTCAAGCTGTTGAGTATTTCACAGTTGAATGGAACTAGTCTGCAAACACTTTCATGATAGTAAGCAAATTCCCACCTCATTCGAAATCCAAAAAGGTAAGTTACCTATCATTACTACTGAAAGGCAGATGGAGACTAGAAAATGTAAAGCTTTTGTATCCTGCCTAGGAAATCCTGTTTTTATCAAATCACGTAAAGAAAATGTGCAGAAGCTCGTGGAGAAATGCTCCTCAGCACCCATTTTTAGCAATCTGGAGCCAAGGTATTTCAACTGCTCTCATTCTTCTAGATGAAAAAGAGAGCACATCTCTGAAATGCACAGGCACAACATAATAAAGATCTTTTTGTAAATCATGGCTAGCTTCTTGAAAGCATGCAGCTCTTGCACTGATAGGACAGGGATGGTAACACTGCATGTACTCCCACTGGCAAGCCACCCTCCCCATGCACGCAGCAGGTTTGTGGGGTGGCTCTCAGAATGCCTCATCAGAGCTCCCATCAGAGCAGGCAGTGTCACAGAAAACACTACAGTCATCACAGCCTCATTATGGTACACAATCAATTTGCAGATATTCATTAGCATGTGTGACTTGCTTTTTTTTTTT